>NC_083760.1:67925089-67962589 GCF_963514075.1 Conger conger
GCACAAATGCATCTCCTCGAATTCATTGTAATGAAGCAGACTGTTCCTTAGTCCTGCTCCTTTGTAGACCACCTATCTGGTTTTTATTCTACCTGGACTCAATGAATCAATTCACATTTTATTTTATTTGCCAATTGTGTATGTCACCTATCAAAAATTATTATACTTTGTTGATTTGTGCTTCATAGGTAAGCAATATGCATTCATCTGTTTTTTCTTAGTTGGTTATTTGCATCATAGAACATAGAAAAGATATTAGTAGGCAGAGTCTATTAGCACGTGTGCCTCATTAATTTAGTCTAATTACAGCTAAAAGCACCACCAGTACCACTAATGAAGAAGTAGGAATATTGGGCCATTTTCAGATGTAATGTACCATTATGTAAAAATATAAGAAATTAAATTATTGGACCTTTGAAGTGATTATGAACAGATAGAGCAAAAGCCAACAAGCATGGGTCCTCCAGAAAATGAGTTTGACACCCCTGGCCAACTCTTCAGTCCCTCCCCCAGCTCACCTTGTAATCCCCTCCTGGGATTGATCCACTAACGCATGGCTGTCTGCTTCCTGCCACTGAAGAACCTTGAGAATTTAATGCACCTCACTCAGTCACATGATCTACGCATGACTGCATGACTCATCTGCATGGGGGAGTCTTTTTGGAATAACTGGGTGGGGTTGGGGGGTTAAACAACCATTGGAGAAGTGGTTTCAGCTAGTCTCGTATCTTTGGAGTGGACTTCCCATCTGTTGAGGTAGGATGAGTGTGCATATGAGCGTGGGTGTGTATGGTGAAGGGTTAGGCAAAAAATGAATGGCTGGCTGACCTCTTTTTGAGAAAAGGCGTGTTGTTACTGCTTGTTCATTTCATGATGGAGCAAAATGTGGGATAAGGATTTTCGTTGTCATGAATTTCTTTCTTTTTTTAAATATTCAGTCTACTTAAAATACTTCAATTCCAGAAGTTTCTATATGACTTCTTTTCTGAGGTATTCTGTCTCTTCTTTAGTCAAAGGCCAAAACAAGCCCAAAATCGGTGCTCTCAGCCATCCTGGTACCCCTCCCATGTTTTGCTACTGTATATAGAACAAGTGCACCTTGAGTCTTTCCTTTCTGTGGTGAGCAGTTTCTCCTTGTCTTCTCCATGTTCTTCTGTCTCCCCCTGCAGGAGGAGGACCTGAACTGCGTACGAGAGCGCTGGTCTGATGCCCTGGTGAAACGCAGGGAGTACCTGGATGAGCAGATCAAGAAAATCATCAACAAACAAGGTTAGAACCGTCAGCTACTATGACCAGGGGAACACCAGTCTCTGCTGTCCGTTGACACACAGTGAGATTATTTCATTCTGTATCCTCCTGAATCCTGCTGTCTCCCCCTCTCTACCGCACTGGTTTCTTCCCCTATTTCACTTCATTTCTTCTCCATCTCTTCTCTCTTTCCTTGTCTCGCTACCTTCTTCCCTCTCTCTTCCTCTCTTTCTCCATCCCCTCTCTGCAGAGAAGTCTGAGGAGGACGTGGAGCGAGAGGCCCGGCTGGTGGAGCAGTGGGTGGGTCTGACGGAGGAGAGGAACGCAGTGCTGGTGCCGGCACCTGGCAGCTGCATCCCCGGTGCCCCTGCAGACTGGTGAGTTATACTCCATATACCAACCTGCAGACTGGTGAGTTATACTCCATATACCAACCTGCAGACTGGTGAGTTATACTCCATATACCAACCTGCAGACTGGTGAGTTATACTCCATATACCAACCTGCAGACTGGTGAGTTATACTCCATATACCAACCTGCAGACTGGTGAGTTATACACCATATACCAACCTGCAGACTGGTGAGTTATACTCCATATACCAACCTGCAGACTGGTGAGTTATACTCCATATACCAACCTGCAGACTGGTGAGTTATACTCCATATACCAACCTGCAGACTGGTGAGTTATACTCCATATACCAACCTGCAGACTGGTGAGTTATACTCCATATACCAACCTGCAGACTGGTGAGTTATACTCCATATACCAACCTGCAGACTGGTGAGTTATACTCCATATACCAACCTGCAGACTGGTGAGTTATACTCCATATACCAACCTGCAGACTGGTGAGTTATACTCCATATACCAACCTGCAGACTGGGGAGTTATACTCCATATACCAACCTGCAGACTGGTGAGTTATACTATACACCAACCTGCACACTGGCCATACCCCAGTGACACCTGCAACTGATTATAAGTCGTGCTATATGAATAAATGTACAGTTCATCCTTTATAGTGAGCAGTTTTTATGTTTTGCTTGTTATTTATTTGTTTTTCACGTGGGGCTGGATGATTGTAACTAGTGATAATGTGTGCATTTGTGTGACTGTCTCAGGGTGCCCTCTGCAGGAATGGAGGTTCACATCCCTGTCCTCTTCCTGGATCTCAATGGTGAGATCACTTGCCTAATATAAATGACCTCGAGGGAATGAAAGTGCACAGTTAGATGTACCAGTCAAGCACACACAAACTAAATGGTTCTTAAATATTTGGCAAATCCCACCAAGTATGTTCTGATTTATGTTATGTGTCATATGATATATCTGAGATTGTAACTGAGCAAGCCTAGTTGCCACTCATGGGCCTGTGTTTTTGGAAAGTCTTTGCCAGTGTAGTTGTATTTGTTAACTCTCTTTGCCTTCACTCTCAGCGGACAGTCTGACGGTCAGTGAGCAGATGACTGGGCCCCACACTGCTGGAGTTAACTCCATCCTGCCCAAAGAGCACGGCAGCCAGTTCTTCTACCTGCCCATCATCCGACACAGTGATGACGAGGTAAAGCTCGCCTGCGCTGCCCCCTTTGGCTGGGAGGGAACGCTCACTGTCCTCTTCAGCAAGATGCAGTTATTCAAAGCTGTTCTTGGCTTTACATATCTGAACCCTGAGCATAACTGAATATTTGGAACTTCTGCTAGCCTTATGCCAACATCTCAAGGTTTGTTGAACTTTAGGAATTGCCCTGAACACTTTCAATACCTTGTTTTTTGGGAAAAGATTATGTTTTATCCCTCTTTGCAGAGACACCCTCCAGTTACTTTGTTTTTAATTCCATGATTTGTAAAAATTGTATAAATTATTGAGTAATGGCATCTGTTAATTGTACACAAATGATCATTGCTGATAATGCTCGTTCAGAAACCTGCTGTCAACCCACTGATTTTTGAGGAACCCGACATGCAGTTATGGAGCAAAATTTTCAGTTTATTCATCAATCAAATGTGACTTGTTTCCCTTTCATTATCACTTTTTTGCATCACTCATAATATCAAAGAATATCTTTCTCCTGAGCTTAAAAAGGTTGAATTGCTGCGTTCTTGTGTACATACTGAGCCACGTTATGTACTGTGTGTTAAATGCGCTCTAGCGTTGAATCTGTCTGCCCTTTCCCAGGTGCTGGCTGTGTGCTCCTGGGACTCCTCCATCCATGACTCGGTCCACCTGAACCGCGTCACCAGCCCCAGCGAGCGCATCTACCTGATCATCAAGGTGACTGTCCAGCTGAGCCACCCCGCCTCTATGGAGCTGGTCCTTCGCAAGAGGATTGCGGTCAACATCTACAACAAGCAGGTAAACATGTCGAGTCCATGCTACTTTGTCTCCCCCATTTCTCAGTATAAAACACTGATCCTCGATTCCTGAAAAAGCATGCATGCTTTTTACTATATGAAATGACATTATTTTACATTATTACTATTGTAGCTACTGTACATGTCTGCCTGCTTTCCCATCATACCTCATAGCCCTGCCTGTGATGCTGTTCATCGTAATGGTAAAGCTCACCTTCATCTCCCCCATTAGAGTTTCACACAGAGTCTGAAGAGACGGATGTCAATGAAGAATTTGCTCTACTCCTGTGGAGTCACGTACGAGATTGTGTCCAACATACCAAAGGTTTGGGTCTTAACCTTGCCCGGGTCCTCTGCCTTGCTGTAAACATTCGTATGTAGATACGTATGTGTTCATGGGCCATGCTGTCTCTGATATCCTGAATGAATACAGGTAAATTTAAGCAGATATTTTAAAGGGAAGTTTTGGAGAAGTCATCACTGTTCATTGAAATAAATCCCTCTTTAATTAATAATAGAGATGGAATGTGTTTTTAAGAGGGTATGGAAACAGTTTTGGTTCATGGGTCGCGTGCGCAGCAGCAGAGACTAAAAGGCTTCTGCGTCCGTCTGTCACGTGACCCGGCAGGCGTCTGAGGAGCCGGAGGAGAGGGAGACGCTGGCGCTCATGGCCGCGCGGGGGGAGAGCGAAGACTCCCACGACGGGGAGACGTACATCGAAAAGTACACCAGAGGGGTGCTGGAGGTGGAGAACATCCTGAGTCTGGAGAGGCTGAGACAGGTGGGTCTCAGAGACTGAGACAGCTCATCATCGCTCATCATCGCTCATAGTGTAGCGAGAGACACCCATTTTAGTTCAGCTTATGGGGGCCCGTCTGACCTGAGTTTAAGTCCACTTACCGATACCCACTGCTCGTGGAAAGAAATGGTCAGAAAATTGGAATATATTTGCTTCTGTCGTATGTTTACTTTTTCCCTATGAAATATTGCGAAATATTGAAATTATGTATTCCATAATATAAAACAATATATTGTTTGATTGATTGTTGATCCTAGGTGAGGAAGGAGTGTGAGGAAGGTGAATGAGTGGTAACAGATGAAGCACCTCTTTGACGGAATGCTCTGTGTGTGTGTGTGTGTGTGTGTGTGTGTGTTGTGTCTGCAGGCGGTAACAGTGAAGGAAGCGCTCTCTGCCAAAGGAAGACACATCCGGAGGAGCATAAGTACCCCCAACGTTCAGCATGTAATTATCCAGACCTTCCAGTAATGCACTGTGCTTCCCCTGAGCAGATTAGCATTGTTCACATAGGATTAGCCTTGCTGTCATACCCTGCTGGGTATCCTACTCGATCTTCCCTGTCCTTGCTAAACGTATAGCCACAAATACTGCAGTCAGTGAATAAAATTAAAATACTGTGATCTCAGAAGAAGTAGACTTGTGGGAACTAGGAGATATGGAGGCAGTCGTAGCACTTTTTTGGCCCTGTAATACCTTTAATACCCTGTGGAGTCCCATATTTTTTAAATCTGCTCAGCATAAAAATGTACTTCCATTTTTTCAAATTTATAAATGGAAAATAATACTTCTGTACTGAATATTCACAAATTCACTTGAATGTCTGAATATTCACAAATTATATCAAAATATTCACAAATTCTGCTGTGTTGTAGTGCTGTGCTGTGTTAGTAACTTTGCTTGGTTATTGTGTTTCAGGTGTCATGCAGCAAAACTGACTTAACAGGGTGTGAAGATGAAGATTTCAAGGTATTTATGATCAGGTGCACCGTGGTGTAAACAGCCATGTTGTCCAAAGCGTGATATCCAGCCCCTGCATACTTTCACTTCTACAGTCCGCCAGCATAGCCATTTGCGCCAGACCAAACATTCTGGCAGTCAAACCAAAGGTCAACCAGGGGTGGTTATTACTCAGTGAGCACAGGAATTCCCAGCCCACCAAAACTCTCCCTCCATTGGCAGTGTCTTGGCCAGTTATACTCTGACCAGCTGGAGCAGCACTCCCCAGAAAGTGTTTTGGCACGTTCGTAGCAAGCTTGTGCGCTTTGGCTGTAGGCCTTCTCATCGTGCCGAGGGTGTGTGCTTTCACTGAGATGCTCTTGTTGTTTGAACACCAGGTGCATTCTGAGAGTCAGCCGGACATCGCCAACTGCAGTTTCCCAGATGTTACACTGTGTAGCACCCTCCCCAGGGACTCACCCCACAAGAACAAGGAGTGTCCTGGTAAGACTTGACCATTCAGTAGTGTTTCAGTTCCTTCTGGGATGTCCTTTCTTCGATGGCTCTCACCCCTAGTTGCTTTGCAGTGGTTTCTCTGAACTTTATTTACCTCATGTGGTGTTGTTTGTTTTGGTGGGTGAAAGCATTCACACTCAGGTGTTGACCAAGCAACTGCACCGTGACCCACCGGAAAAGATTGGTCTCTTTCCTTGTGAACGGTGGTGCCTTATTGCTTGTGAGGAAAGAATAAATTAGATCATAAGTGGTCAGAGCTGACTCGGCATATCACAGAAGGCATGCATCAGAGCATGTCTGGGGCAACATTTTAGGAGTCTAACCAAGGCTGTGCTCTCGCTGCAGGGTTGGTTCCAGAGAGCCCCACGTTCTTCAACTCCAGCCCCTTCAAGGCCCTGTCTCCCCAGCCCCCCAAGTTCCTCAAGGCCCTGATGCCAGTGAAGGAGGAGAACAAGTGCAGGAGGTCCCTGGAGGCCCGGCCGCTGCTGGGACAGGAGGTAACATCTGCCGCTCTGTCGCTCTCTCGCTCCTTCATTCCCCCCATTATCTCACCTCCCCCCGTCTTCATCTTTCCATCCAGCTTTTTATCTATCTCACACACTCTTTCCCGCCTCACTCTATCGCTCTCTTCTTGTTATGTTGCCTTTTACTCTCTAGGTCTGTATTCATGTCAATCCTCATACATACATCCATTTTTCCTACACTGTACTGTAAGTGAACCTGAAAACATGGAACTGCAACCCCATATTATGAAACCAGCTGATAATTGCTAGTTATCTTGGCTTAGCCCTACTTGAAACATGAACAAACACTTCTTGCTCCACTGGCATAATCTTCTGGACAAAACGTTGCCTGTGAACTGAACTGGACTGGCATGACCTCAGTTGCATGAGCATGATTGACCAGTGTATGAGAATGTAGAGTGCATTAAGAACACACTAAGTAGACTTAACAAAAATGGCCACATATTCACTATAAACCACGGGAATATTCCTGTATATAACCTGTACTCTTTTGTGCTATCTTATTAACTGTATGCCCCCTACTACGGTCACAAAAAGACAAAATTGGGAATTTCACGTAGGGAAAAATACTTAGTCTGCTGTAAAAACAGGTTTAAATGGTTTAAACCAGCCACAGAATTTATAACAAAACAACTTGTGTAGTAAGAGTTGAAGGATGAGCACTTCTCAGTTGCTTAAGCTAATAAAAGGAAGGGAAGTGCTTGTGTATGTTGGATGATGTTTAGCTGTTAAGCAGGAGGTACTGCCTAAGTCCTATTAGCCTTTCCGTCTGCTTCCTCTGTAACCTGCAGTAATCAGCACTGATGTAATAATGGCAGTTCTGCCACATCAGTTGAAATTTATTGAACAATGGCTTGGCTTGCATTTACCAAATGGCTGACAGTTTCACCATAATGAGGTGAAGCAGCTTTCTTACAGGGTTTATGTACACTAATGTTAATTGATTGGTTAAACTGCCAAATGGTGATGTAACTGAAATACACAATTGTATTGAAAATGAAAAGGGTTTCATTTTCCAAAGTTTTTTTTTTCTGCAGTTAAAGGGATAGTTAATTTTATGGATCATTTAAACTATTGTTTCTCTTTTAATTTGTGATTGGCCCAGATAGTTTTTGTGTGCGCTGAAGGATACTTTAGATACTTGCAGTTTGTGGTCTAAAGCCAGAAAGTACAACCTCTCCTTTAGACCACTAAATACTCAATGCCTTGAACCACTATTGTAAAGCTGGCTAGCTGTCAGAAACTACTCTAAGACATCCTACATTGCATACACAACTGTCAAAACTGGGACTGTCAAAACACACACTAGAACTAAATATAGAATGAACAGACATCGATTGTTCCACAGGCAAATGTATGCAAAATATAAGAAAATATGTAGTACTGTATTTGCAGGTGTTTTCCTGGGGCAGTTATATATGGATCCGTTGTAGGAATTAGTGACTTTGTGGCCATTTAAAAAATGTAACTTATCAATTGAGTATGTGTGTGTGTATGTTTGTATAATATGTTACTCATTTTTGAGCTGTTTTGCGTGTATGCATTACTTGCCATTTGCTGCTAACCGCATGAAGACCGGAGACACCTGTGTGCATTTAACCATGTTTGATAACCCATCGACTGTGGCCAGCGCCTGCTCTGCGTGTGTGTGATGTTTGCCGCTGTTTGTTGTGTGTCTCGACCCCACAGCAGAGCATGCGCCCGTTTGCAGACCGCCCTGCGCTGGCCCCTCACTGCCCCTGGCGACGCCCGAGGGCAGGAAGTGAGGGCCACAGCGGCGGCAGGCAGCTCAGTCTAGGCTCAGAGCGCAGACACACACACCAACACACCCCCGTAAGTCCCACCTGCACGGACACGCCTGCCAGTCTCACACCCGCACCACGCCCTCAACGCACTGGCTCACCACGCCCTGGCTCCCGGCAGCAGGTGGGGCGCAGGGAGGAGGTATGCCAGGGCTTCTCAGTGTAAAGTCCAGCTAATACTGGGAGTGCAGAATTTACTGTAGATTTATGGCTAGCAGCTCTCATGCTCCTACTCACAGCACTGGATCCCTGCCCTTTCAGCATGTAGCGCACAGAGACACACATGTCACCCTAATGGACTCTGCTCTGTAGGTTTCTCATCCGTCCTTGCACCACGGTCTGGACCCCCGAGCGTATCAGTGCTGACTGTGTCTGATGGGGGTTCCGGTCAGCACAGCCCTGGATGCCTGAAATGTGCCTGTGCGCTGTGCATGCGGCTGAGTCCTGCAGTGCTATGACTACGCACGCCGGGTTGCCAATCAGTCGGTTTTTATATCGCGCTTTTACCAAGGGGCTGCCACAATGCGCTTCACTGTTTACCCTGGCCTGAACCCCCGCTGAGCAAATCAGAGACACCCGTGGCAAGGACACCCTCCCTGAAGGAACTTTGCAAGGACCCTTTCCTCTGCTGGGCTCAGGGTGTGGGTTCACCGATGGTCAGTCAGTTTTGATCAGAGAGAGGTTAAGTGGAGGCTAACTACTGTACCCGCACTGCATAGGACATCCATGCTTGTCTGAGCTCAGCTGATTGGATGGATGATCATGCAGCAGTGCACGGAGCCCCTATATCAGTTTGTTTTGTGACAGTAAGGATTTAAGTGATCTTAAAACATTATCTGGTGAGCTCAATTCTTAGAGATGAATAAAATACTGTCCCATTTACTGATGCTAGGTTCATAGCCATTTTCCTGTCCCAAACGGAAGTAGCATTTTTTTCAATTTAAATTACAGCGCGTTTTCCTACAACATAATATAATGTCAGTGGGAGGATTGCCTGTGCTCCCATCATACCATCTCCCCAGGCCTAGTTCATTATGTTTATATCGCATGCAGGCCTGCAATGCAATATTAACACCATGTTCCACAACTTCAGTAAACTAATACCTCAGTGTCACTTTCACAAGCTCTGCCAGGAGCCATCATACAGCACAGTCTTGAACTGACAGAACTGACCCAACTGGTGGAACACACCAAATCAAGTTTGGTAGTAATGTGTTTTCATGTTGTAGGGATTTACTGTTTAAGATATCCCACATGTGAAATCCAAACATGCATAGAAAAGATTTTAGGAGCAGGTGAAAGCGGGTGTATCAATTTATATTTCAGTCATTCACTAAATGCAATTATCTTCTTTTCATGTCATCAATATTGCAAATGTTACTTTGTGGCGGGAAGAGGCGATTCATCCTTGTATATGAATTTTTAAACAATGCAAAACTAAATGCTCAATCTGGCCAAGGACGGATTGTAAGTAAGGTAAGGGCTGTAGAAAACCTGTTCCAAGTGGGTGAGCTTTGACCCCTCTGAACAAACTTGTGAACATTTGAAATTGATATCAAGTGCTGAGGTTAGTTACTGATTAATTTCACATGAAGTGGCCCATTGTTTTCTTTTGGAACTTTAAAATCATCCTGTACCCTCTTTGACCTTCTTACTAGAGTCTGTCCATTTCATGAGCAATGAAGGATAGTCTTTTCTCAAACGATCTCTCGTTTAAATCTTTCAGTTCATTCTCGAAACTGATGACAGTGCAGAGCAGTTTCAAGGTATTTTGCCTACACTTTTAATGATAACATTTTCGATATCGTTTAATCTCCTGTCATTTTAAGAAAATTATTACTTCCGTGATGAATCTGGATGCCTGATTTGAGTCTGAATCAAGCACTGTAAATTTGTCCTGTTTATTGTGGTAAATGGTGGTGGGTTGGGGGTGCATATTGTGGTGTTTTTCTTCTATGAATCAGTCAGAAACAATTCAGTGTGCTCAGTATACAATCTCTGTTCAGCTTGTAATCATGTCTTGGTTCTTTGCTTGTATCCTTTGATCATGTGCAGTGGGATGTGGCTGCTTGCGTTGGGGCTGTTTGTGTTGGGTCTCACTGGGCTGTTGTTTGTGTTGGGTCTCACTGTTCCCCCGTTCGTCCAGGACTCTGAGGAAGAGGAGCCTGACTCAGGCACGCCGCCGGGGCAGCCGAGCATGCTGGGATTTGACGTGGACTCTCAGGAGTTCCCGGGCCTCCAGCCCTACATTCCGGAGGACTTTGCCAACTTTGAGGTGTACAACGCCACCCTGGAGGGCCGGGAGGGGACCCAGTGCAGACGGGCGGAGCTGGCTGTGGCCGGAGCCGCGGCGGGGGGGCGGAGCTTGGAGAAGGAGGTGTCGCGAAGCCCCACGGCCAGCAGCTGCACCAGCGGATACTTCTCCCACAGCGCCTCCAACGCCACGCTGTCCGACGTCCTCTTCACCGGCAGCGACAGCTCCGACCAGCTGAGCGCCCGCGACCCCGCCGACCTCCACGACTCCTCCCTCTCCGTCCGGAGGAGCTCGCTCCAAACCAAAAGTGCCTCAGGGGGAGAGCCTTCACTCACGCACCCAGGCCCGTACAGGAGCGCCTCGCCGGTCTGCACGCCCAACTGCTCCAACAGCGACCGGCCTAACGAGACGCCCGCCCAGTTCCCCCGGGGCTGCGTCCTCAGCGTCAGTCAGGAGTTCACCGACTTCAAGGGAGCTGAAGAGGGGGCCGAGGACGCGGGCCTGGACCGCTGTGAGGAGGACGGGTGGCAGTGTGGGGAAACGTGCCTTTTCTCAGGTCAGGAGGACCAGGGCGCGCCGCAAGCCTGCCACATGCACAACGGCAAAGAGCCGGTCCCCCCCACCTCCGAAGAGCCGCAGGGCCAGGGGAACGCCCCGCCCGCAGCAGAGCCCCCCCCAGGCCCCGACCAGCCCACCGACTCCTCCAGTGGGGACGAGGGCGCGCCCGTGGCCCAGCTCCCGGACTGGATGGCCCCCGGGGAGCGGGTGTGGGTGGGGGAGAAGGGCGGGATGGTGCACTATGTGGGAGGGGTGGAGTTCGCTGAGGGGATCTGGGTGGGAGTGCAACTGGATGTTCCAGCTGGTAAGTGAATCTGATGAAAACAATGATTCTGTTGATCATAGTACTGATTATACTGATAGAGGTAAAACACTAAAGTAGTTGTAGAAACGCTGATAAACGCACATACTGGTGAGAATGAAAGTGGCCGCAAAGTGACGTGCATGAACTTCTTGGTGGACAACAGGAAGCTTCCGTTTTCTATACGAGATGTTCAGCATCTATGTTTAGTTCTGCGTGTCCTCTGCTGATGTCACTGGTGACGGGTTACCTGACTTCCTGTCTCTCTAGGCAAGCACAACGGCACCGTTCAGGGACGGGTGTACTTCCGCTGTCCGGCTGGCCACGGCGTCTTCGTCAGACCGCCCCGTCTCTCCAGAGAGCCCACCAATTCGGGGAAAGGACCCCAGGCCCGCAGCACCCCCTCAAGGTCTTCCAGGTCTCATGAAAAACAGAGCAGGGGTTTGACCCAGGGGAACACGGAGGAGAGGAGCAGGGTGGAGCAGCGGGCCTCCCGAAACACCTCCCAGGACCACCGGCGATCCTGGAACAGCTGAGCAGAGATGGACTCCTCTTTGTAATCCTGTGTCACGCTTCATGGTTCTACCCCTAGGGATACACACTTCAACCATTACAACGCCCCCCCCCTTTTTGTCTTAATAAACCTGATAAGTGCATTTTTAAAGCTAATGTCACTGAATACGTTATATCAACTTTTTGCCATAAAATGTTGTTGTTTTTATTTTATTTCATTTTTTGTTTACGTGTTATGTTAGTTCCCGTTATGTCTGCCAGCCTGTAGAGAGCTGTGGCAAAGCAACCATCCAAGTTTCTGTCATTTCTGCCACTACTAATGAAGCTAGTCACCATGAGTATAATCAGAATCACTGTGTTCTTTCAGAGGAAAGAATGTACTTCCTGAAAAACAAGGATGTGAGAGCTGGGAAGATGTTTGGTTGAGTATATACCACTGCTGTTAACAAGTGAATATTTATGATGGTGGTTTAATTCATTATCAATATTATGAGTCACCAAAGAACTCAAAGTTTCTTAAAGATTCTGCTGTTAAAATGTCCCAAGTTTGTTGATGTGGTGTCTGGGTATATGTGTGTAAGTAATGTGGAAAGCTTAGTGCCATATGTCTGTTAATAGTCAAGGCCAAGCTCATGTGTTAACTATTTATCTCCTGTGTAAATCACGAATTGCCAGCCAGTTATCAAGTGAACGCCAAACCCCTTCTTCTACATTGAGAGATGAGAGCATGTGTTGACATTGCTGACCAAATGGTGTTTCTTTGGTATAGAGGGTGACCAGGCATCCCAGTTGGGTTGAACCACATTTGCTACTACAAGAAGCCTCCTATGGGGGGGGAAGAAGAAAATGAGAGCCCCCAGTGTGTGCTTTTGCTATGCAATTTGCACATTGTGTCAGTAACTGATTTAATTTTAGGCCTAGCCATTATAATGCCTTACTGCCCTGTTAATGTACAGGGAGGGAGGGAGACTGTTCTGTGGATATAGTGTCTTTCCTGTGACCATATTTCCTGTGACCCAACAAGGACACACCCTGCATATGACGTAATGCCTAGGAGCATTTAAATAACCAACTCACTGGCCTGTGTGTCAGTATGTCTGAAACAGTGTTACTGCGACTGCAAGTCATTGTATGTGTGCTTGACTGAATGACTGACTTCTTGTTTTAAGTCTACGTAAAGGTACTCATGCAAATATATAGATAATAAATATATATTTTTGGAGGAAAGGATTATGTGTTGTAAGGGGCAATATCAAGAAAATGAGAAAAATATGTATATATATTAGTTTTGTATACTGAATGATAGTGGGTCATCTGCACTCTGCTTGAAAAAGTAACTTTTAAAGGGAGTATTATGGTGTAAAGAGCTGTGGATCTGACAGGATGTCAGAGGAGTAAACGAATGCTGTAATTTTGAGAAAATGAGAGGAAAACCCAGGACCTTACTTTAAAGAAGAGGACAAAGCTGCTCTCCTTCATGAGGAGTTGTAAATACATCCTTATCTGAACATAATGTTTTCCTATATTATAATGTACAGAATTGTAATTTATATTGTATTTCATCGAAACTGTTTTAATCAATGAAAAAGTGTTTTAGAATACAGAGTTTACAATCGATTGGCTGTGTTGCTCTTTATTTGTTTTAAAATTAATTCAACACAATTTGTTTTGGATATGTCATTGGCTACTAAAGCTAAGCTTTTTTTTAAACATTTTCACGAATGGATTACCATATCTTGATTTTCTCTAATATTTGGATCATTCTTTCTGATACTTTACTCTGCATCTTTAATACACATCCCACATTCTTCTTCCAGCGTTTACATGTAATTATCTACTGATTCCATTGAATATATGGGTGATTCTGCGATTGGGGTACCATTTTGTAGTTTCTTTTCAACACTGAATCCAATAAAACCATTGAACCATTCAAAAAATGTGTGTACCCATTCTCAGGTAGTAATATCCAATTTTTTACAAGGTTTCTTTGCTGATGATGGTTGTGTTTTGTTCAACCCTGTTACCAAAACTTTGTTTGAATATAATTGTTTGAATATAATTTCCAAGTGTATTAAATAAATCCTTTATTTCTCCCAATAAAATGAAGAATGCAATTAAGATTTTTTTTCAAATTAATGGCTACATTAAAATTATGATATTTTGATAAATTATGATAAAATCAAAAGTATTGATATTTGTTCCAAGGAAATTGATAGGGTAGCAGGGCTGAAAAGGACAGCATAGAATTATTCAGTTAATTACTTTCATTGGAATTATATTTTAGTTATTTCTATAATGTCATTTTCAGCTAATGTAATTTATCCATTTTAGTTTTGAATCATATGATGACATCAGGCAGCACGGATGGTGCAGTGGGTAGCACTGCCGCCTCACAGCAAGGAGGTCCTGGGTTCGAATCCCCCTCTGTGTGGAGTTTGCATGTTCTCCCCGTGTCTGCGTGGGTTTCCTCCGGGTACTCCGGTTTCCTCCCACAGTCCTAAGCCATGCAGGTTAGGCTGATTGGAGAGTCTAAATTGCCCATAGGTATGAGTGTGTTGAGTGAATGGTGTGTGTGCCCTGCGATGGACTGGCGACCTGTCCAGGGTGTATTCCTGCCTTTCGCCCAATGTATGCTGGGATAGGCTCCAGCTCCCTGTGACCCTGTTCAGGATAAGCAGGTTAGGATAATTAATTAATTAATTAATTAATGATGACATCAGTCACAAATGTCATACGAGATAACAGAGATTAATTTATTTGCTCTAATTACCACCTAGTAACCAGTAAATATTTAAGGTGACATCTCAACAAGTAAGTATTGCTCTGGAAATAAAACCTCTATAAATACTACTATTTATTTTATAAGATTGTATATTACAGGTCAATGTGTTCAGGTTTCTTACACAAAACTTGAGAATATACAGAGAAATGTAATCCAATCTGTACAATATCTGAAAATGCTTTCTAGTACATGACACCACTTGTGTTCTCAACTCAATCCAATTTAAATTATGCATTTTTACTACAAGGCTGTTATCCAGCCTTCTTGAATTTGTATAGTAATTGACCCACATATACTAAATGTGGGTAACTAGTGCCCATGCTAATGACACGAGGACAATTCTAATCTAATTCTAATTGATCTAAAAAATTTTAAAAAATAAAAATTGAATGATTTATTAAAACCTATACTTTTGGTAACCGGGTTGGACTATGAGAGTGACCTCGGTCAATATCACCAGTATAATACCAGTGACAATACAGAAGCAATAATTGAATGACTTATTTTTCTTTTTCACCATGACCTTCAGGAAGTTTAGATGAGACAACTTTCTGTTGAACATGTGACTTGTGGAATATTCACACTTTCATAGGGGTGAATGTATTCAGGAAAGTTACATGTAGGTTGCTGTAAATTACCCTTTACATAAGTGCAAAAAGTAATTTTCCATTACATGCATATCTGTACATTTAATATCAGTGGGATGCAAATGGAACCCCAATCATGGAATCACCCATATTTGATTAACCAAATGTAGCTTCTATCAGGCCACGCTTTCATTTTGGAGCACACATTTAAACAATTCAGCATTCTACTTCAAGAACATATGTACTTCGGATCTTCTCAAGACTTGTAATATTTCAAACTGAAGACAAACGAATCAAAAAAAAAAATTATATTCACTAGTTGATACCTGTATTTTTGGACTTCACAATATAAAGACACTACTGCCCAAACGAGTCTTAATACTAATGCTTTTTTCCCCCACAAGATTTTCTCCAGCAAAAATTAGTCTACATATACAGATTAGACAATTACCACAAAGTGACAATGAGTACAGTCAAATTTAGGATTAAAGTAACGTTAAATGCAAGTTCTCACAGCAAAGGGCGAATAGAATTGTATTAATTTCATTGCATTATTCGGTTTCCTTTAATATTGGGTGTAACATTTGATTGGTAGGCATTGGGCGAATGTATTCATGAATTTACACTCTGAGATAAGTGACAGAAAAGACCCCACTTTAAGTAAGACGTAAAAAAAAATTAAAAAAAAAAAATTAATAATAATAAAAAAGCCATAAATTTGACTTTTGGATATATAATGCGTATATGCGTATGTATATGGTTTTAATAAAACGTGTTTTAATATTATTATTGTTATGATTATTATTAGTAGTAGTAGTCGTATTCGCTCTAAAGCCATATGTTTGCTTGTTCTTTTCGTTTTCTAAGATTAAAAGCGTAAACTGCAATTCCCATAATTCTTCGTTTTGTTTTTTGAAACGCCACTCGCAGTGTGTGACGGTATTTCGGTGGGCCGATTGGTTGGAGGACCTACGAGAACTCACCGCGGCGCCTAGTCGAGGCATACAGCACAGTCTAGTAGTAATTAACCATGGCGTCCGCAGGAGGAGGGAAAATTAGAAGCAGGAGATATCACATCGCTTCTAAACCTTACGCCAAAGGCAAACAGGTAGGATGAACGCTAGTTTTGATTGAATTTATAAAGCGTTGTCTAACTACATATACTTTCGATCGGGTTATTGTTGCGTTATGTGTTGTTTTAAATCCGGATGTATTGTGCGGCCTTTGCTAACTCGTCAGCCTCGCTAGGCCCACGGTCTCCGGTATTCAGACCACACGGCCTGCACGTTGTACAACGCAACCACGGTTCCGGAGACTTGGTGCCTCAGGTGCTGAAGGACACCACGGGTACGCGTGACGGTGAAAGCCGGCTGTGAGTTGTTAGTCTACCCGGTTAGTGAGTTTACTACACTCAATAAATTTGAACTCTTAATCGTATGGTATGGGAACATTGTTTACATCGCGGCTAGCAAGTGCGCTAGTTGGCTAGCCAGCTAACGTTAGCTTTACTGGCGCCGACAGTGGAAATGAGGTACTGCCAAACAAGCTAACTAACACCCTTGCTATGAAGTTAGCTTATTAGGCTCTGCGCATCGTGCGTATTCATGGTGTCAGGGGATTTGCGTTTAGCACAGTTAATTTTTTTAAATAATGTTTGCGTGTCCAACAATGTTGCGTAGCTAGAAAACTGTTGGACTGCTGTCGAATAGCATGGACATCCGGCAAGGTGGACAGTTATCAAACCCCCACATGGGTACCCGGTACGAATTCTCCCGGGTTTTCGTTGTCGCAACATGAAGCATTGATGGAGGCTTTATACCAAAACTAGTAAGTTGAATAAGTTTACTTAATGTCTTGAACAGCGGTTGAGGGGAAAAAATCGTTAGTTCGGAAGAGATAAATAGAAATCGAATGAAAACACAGGCCTCGCACTAGGTTTTCCCACAAGTTTGCTGCTAGCTAGCTAGCGTTACTGGGCTAGCCAACACATTAGCGTGCTAGCTAACTGTTTAATTCGCTAGCTTGCTATACAGCTAATGCCATTTAAACGCTAATGTCAGTTTCCAGTGCGGTTTACCTTTGCTAGTCTGTCGATTTGTTAACATTGGCATGGGAAAAAAATGCTAATGTTTGGTAGCCAACGTTAATGATACCAAATATAATGCTAGCCAATTGTTACAGAAAGCGAAACCACAAAAGTGTTTGCTAAATCGTTTAACGTTGAATGAAGAAACTAGCTAGCTAGCCAGCTAAATTCAGTACTAAAATCGCTAACTGGTTAGCTAGACTAACACTTAAGAATGTTAATCGTGATTTTTTCGCTACAATGTTATTCGTGATTTTTTCGCTAACGTAGCTGCAAAAGTTCACTGAATTAGATTACGAGAACTTTGGAAATTAGCGTCATTGTGAGACTTAAGTAGAAATCTGAGGTAATTCTATGTTTTATAAAACAAATATAGTGAATGACAATGCCGTTGCTTCTATTAAATTGTCTGAATTCATCTAGCTATGTTAATATTAGCCAGATCAGTGCCTGGATTCATTTGATGCTAGCCATTAATTTATTGCTAACTGTAGCGACGTTAAATTGGTGTGGACACGTTTTCTTGCTTCGATAAATTGGGTGCATAAGATTTTTTCCGATGCAAACGTAAACAACTATCTTTACTGACTGTTCAGTATAGGGTCTGACTTTTTTTAATGCAAGTAGAAAATAGAGGTGTAGCTAATTGGTTATTTACTTGAAGGTACCTGATTTTAATTTTTAATCATAGGTAATAATCCGTTTGCTAATTTAGTTCCCTCATACCCCTGAGAGTTTAGGGTGGGATTGGGGTCAGTTTTGAACTGGCATCTCACACAGGTGACTGCCGAGCAGGCCAGTGACGCTGCTCCACTGAAACCCCCCGCACCTAAAGCGGGAACAATGGGCTGCAGGCCACAACCTCCCCACTCTCATTCACAAGAGAATTGCAGTGCTGACAAATCCTTATAATCATCCAAAGGGCTTACGGGGGCCCAGAACCAGTGGGGCAGACTATTCAGTTTTCTACTGAACCCCCCCCCCCCCCCCCCCCCCCCCTTCACCCATAGACCGTTATCCCAGAGCAGAGGTCAAGTTCAGGGAAAACTTTGAAGTATGAATGCATGTCCATGTTACCAATTCTTCGCTTGCTACTGGACATTGCTCTGTAATGTACTCAATTAATGTCCATCATTCTCTGAATTCCTATATCATACCAGATAATCTTGCTATGAGCCCCTGGTTAATATTTGAACGCCCTGTTCACTGTCACATTGAAAGCAATGCATTGAGTTCTGCTCTGTGGGTCTGCTCTTATCAGGAGCTTAAAGTCACAGTTTTTTTTCTTCTCAACTTATTTGACATAGGAGTTGAGCAGGGGTTCTTCCCTCCCTCTGCAAAAATCCTGACAGAATTGGTTTTTAACCAACACAATGGGCTGTCATTTATTTCTGCTAATTTGTTAGGAATTTTCTTGTATGCTGCTGAATAGGACGACACATGCAACATTGCCCTTTTTTTCGGACTTAGCAATATTATATCTGTCAAGTTTCCTTTGCCTCGATTGTTTGCAAAACAATTGAAATAGATTGTGAATAAACTTTTGCTGTTTAAGAAATTCAGCCTGAAATTCAGAGGATTTATTTAAAAGTATTTTGGAAGAGTGTAAATTGTAGTTAAATTGTAAACTTGTGCCAATGTTATACTTGCATGTAATATGCACCATGACTCTTTACTGTTACGTTTACTTTACTTATTACTGTTACGTTTGAGGTGTGCATGATTTTTGGGGTTGTGTGTATTTTTATGGAGAGTGGTTCATGCGTGTATGGGGAACCTTGTGGCCGGAATAGCTGTGAAATGCCGTGTTGGGTAATCTCTGCTTCTTTCTGTCCCGCAGCAGGGCTTAATCAGTCGAGTGACCGACACGGTGAAGAGCATCGTCCCCTCCTGGCTGCAGAGTTACTTTAAGAACGGGGAGCCGGCCACAGAGGCACAGGCTCCTGTTGAAGAGCCGCCCGAAACCCACCTGAACAGCCAGCCGCCCCTCCCTGCCCACACAGAGGACCCCTCCCCCCTCACAGATGAGCATGAGCCAAAGGCCAGCACCAGTAACACAGGTGAGAGTGCTAACATGCTGATGCTACAGTGGGTGGAGGGCTGGATATAGTAGATGGCTTTTTATTATTTATTTATTTATAACATATTGACTGTAAATCTAATAAATGTATATAAGCCCACTAGCCCATGATACAAATTACTGTCGTTTTTAGCATGTCTTTTTTCTGTGATTGAAAGGGTTCCATCCAATCTGGAACAAGAATCTCCAGCTAAAATATAGAGTAAATGGAAAGGAGGTGCAGCTACTCTTCTGCTCATGCACTCTGTTGTGAAAGTTAATCTCTCGCAAGCGGACTGTTTGTAATTAGTGACATCAAAGCTTTCTAACCTACTTTTAACGGTTTGGTTAAGGGAAGTTCAAGCAATTTAACAGTACGTCTTGTGGTATTGCTGTTATAATTGGGGTCATTGTCTGGAGTGTTTGAGTTCCCTTCAAGACACACATGTTAAGTAATGGGGAGAGAGGGGGTCGTGATGAAACCCAAAATGGGGGCTGCAAATTTGTTATGCAAGTACTTTGAATGCAATTAGTCATACTCTTGTTGTCAAACTTTAATGTGTCTTATCTTTCTTATATGATTAACAGTACCTGGGATGCGTTAAGTTTCATGAAGCCTCATTTCCTATCTCTAATACTCCGTGCCGAGTGTGATGTCTGATGTTCTTCTTTCCCCAGAGCCCTCCACTAGTCGGGCTGCCCTGAACTTCCACGATGTTCTGGCCAGGCCCCCCCTCAATCGCACCTACCTGCACCTGCCAACATTGGACAGTTCCCCTGTCCTGAGGGCGGGTAGCAGCACCCTCTTCAGCCAGCCTTCCACCTCGTCCGCCCCCTACACGAGCGGAGGCACGACCGGCTACTCCCTGGTGAAGGAGATCAAGGACTCCGGCTCCTTGCACGAGGACGACAACATCTCCACTACCAGCGGCTTCTCCTCGCGCGCTTCAGACAAAGGTCAGTGCGGGGTGTGAGGCCACGGTCTCGCTGGAGGTGGCTTTGGGAAGTGTGAGGAGATTAACTTCTGCTGTGCTTAGTGCGGGAACTCGGGGGGGTCACCTGGGGTAATGTGGGGTCGTTTGACACTGAGGTACAGGGTGGCGATGTTGTGTAGGAGGTCTTGCGAGGTGGCGGGGGTGAGGTTCTTTTGAGGTGACATTGAGAGGGGTCATGCAAGGTCTCTGGAGGGTTGTGCAAGGTGACCGGGGTAGTTGTGCAAGGCAATGAAGTAGCATGGTTGCAAGAGTGAAGTGCTTGGTAGTTGCTTTGTTGCTTCAGATGCACATGTCAGGTAGCATGCGCCATAAGAGGTAGTGTGAGGCAGCATGGAGTTCTCAGAGTTGGGCTTATTGCAAGCTGAGACTTGCTGAGGCTGACGGTGCATGGCTGTTTGGTTGCATAAGAAAGCAGAGGGAAGGCTGAGGCACTGCAGGGTCATGTGAGGCAACAGGAAATGACATTCTGTCATAGCAGTGCCTTAAGGCTGATTTAAGGGTCTTCAGAAGCCCATGTTTTTTTCTCCCGTTTTAACATTTTTTTATACATGTTTGACAGTTTCTCAAAAGTATGTTAACATTAACATGCATAAATATGTCACTGTAGTATGTAGTCGAGTCTACAGATTGTTACTGAAATTGATGAGGTAGGACGGATGTAAGCGGGTAGGCAGGCTTGAACAAACATGGACAAAGAAATGTAAAGCTCTTGGGGGGTACGTCATTACCACCACTTTTTCGTTTTTTCTTTTTTCTTTTTTTTTTGCCCAAAGACATTTCTCAGCAGGTATATTAGGCTTTGTGGCTTAATTATTCCTATGCAAACAAACGGTTCTGCAAATGCTTTACATAACACTCCTCCTCCATACAGAATAAACCATGTCCATGTTGCTGATAATCACAGTTTGCTGTCATGTTTTTGCTAACAATAATGTATTTTTGAAAGATTATAAAACATTGAAAATATTTTTACAATGGCCTACATTTGGAAAGATACTTTATGTATCTTGTTAAAGACAATAACCCCCCATAAGTTTCACCTTAAAATATTTAGCTTTATTTGGCAATTTGTATAATTGAAGCGCTCATTTACTTGGCGTTTGCATGTCTCCAGCGTGCTCTCCAAAATAGAATGTTTACTAGACCGTTCCCTAGGAGATGAAGATTGACTTTACTAGCAGGACCGCAAAATGCAAGCATGCACGTGATGAACAAAATGAGGCCAACATATGAAAGAGATGAGCTCTGTGACTCCAGCTGCTCTTTGCCGCTCCAGATTTGCAATTCAGTTCAGCTTGGCATAACTGTCTGAACTTGGGGTAAGTGCCGTTACTTCGGACCAGCTTTATTTGCATTCCCATCGCGCAAAGCTCTGCATATTAAAGTTACTCTGGGAAGAAACTCCGCCTTGCCGATGAAACAAACTATCAGCGCAAACAACAATATTGAGACTTGGATGTTTGATTTTTCAAGTGATTTGTTGTCTTTGAGTTCAGTGAGAAAGGGAAACTTTGCACAGTTTCCCCGAATTGAAATAGCCTAAAAAACAATGCATTATTTCAGTCCGAATGTCACCTTCTCTATTGCAGTACACTATTACAGTACGCTAGCTGTGACAGCACATTGACAGTAGGTACTTTAGCAAGCTAGATAACATTTAACTCTCATTTAAGTCTGAATGTTGAAATGAAATAGTCTGAAGTGTTGCTTTATCCAAAAGCACTCAAACAATGGGACGTGCCTGTGCTATAAACGGATGTTCTTTAATGTCTTATTTTATTAAGCTTTCTTAATGCTCACATTCGTAACGCTCTAAAAGATACTGTTGATGAAAAAACAGCAACCCATTATAGATTATGGATCACCTCGGTGAAAGTTAGTGTTGAATATAAATTTAATACAATCCTATTTCAAACACCAGTTTTTCAGAAACATTTCCTCAATCGTAACGACCGTTGCATTAGCGGTTGCAGTCAGCCTCTCACCTTTACAAGATTCTAGAATGATCAATTAAAACATAAAGCTTTTAAATTTGTTTAATTGGCTTTATATACCTCTCAATTTATTTTTAAAATGCTGGGGGCCAGATGTGAGTGAAAAGGTTAGCGAGCACTTTCAATGAAATGTTGTTGAGTGAAAATCCATTTGTGACAATGCATCCTGCACTAATGGTAATACCATGCAGTTTCATTAATAAGGGCTATTTCCCGTTTCTTTTCCCACTGGACAGATGTGACGACCGCTAAGAACGTGCCCTTCATGTGGTCACCCGAGAACGACCGCACCCACCCTGGTCCTCAGCTGTCCGGCTCCACTCTCAAGAAGCCTGCTTTCAACCTGTCCGTGTTCGGAACTTCCTCTTCAGTGAGTCACTGATTCGCCACCTCCACAATTCCCTCTCGTTACAATTCTTCAGATGGGTCTGAATCAAGTTTTGTTTGCACAAAATGTGCATACCATTGTGTGGAAATGATATGCGTGGTATTGCAATGGTAATCATTGGCTAGCTAGGTGGCTACCTGTTGATCACCATTGTCAGTTAGGCAGTGCTATGAGTGTCTTTACGTTCCCTTGCACACAACACTTACAGCCACCCCAGCCTTGAAGTAATTTTTCTGTTTAATATTTTATATTTGTACGGACAAGGCGACATCAGCTTTGCAATCAGTCGCATTGAATAACATTACAATAATAGCATTTTCTTCTGCTGAAATCTCGTGCACTGTGCTGCAATTATAAGTAAATTTGGCATGCCGCACAATGGCCTGACGGGGATAATAAAATGATGAGAGATTAAAAAATATAAATGACTAGGGCCATTAATTCTTATTATTGTATAGCTTTCCAGAATTATTACACCCTCAGAAGATACCATTTAAGTGTAATGGAACCTGAGTTCTTTTTTTGAAAATGGCCTGTTGATGTAGAAGGAACTTTAGCAGGATGCTTGGCCTTTGCTCAACCTTTGCTTTCGTGTTTTCTTCTTGTCCAGTCTCCATCCAACAGCTTGATACTGAACTCCAGCAAGCTGGGCGATTCCCCGTTCTACCCGGGCAAGACCACATATGGAGGCAGTGCAGCCGTGCGAAGCAGTGCTCGAGTTCGAGTCGACACGCCTTACCAGGTGAGCTCGTACAGTCCCGTGTGTGAACTCATGCGCTCTCATCCATTTTTATATACCCGAAAAACCAGTTAAGTAGATACGCATTTAAATTAGAAGTTATTTGCATATTGCAGCATAGCAGTGGTTTGCACTGATTGGGGTACAGGAGGGGGAACAGGGATATTGGGAATGGGCAAGTGCTTGACTACTGAAAACACGTACCGCTTGAGCGCGATGCAGCCCTCTGCATTTATTATAAAATTGGCTCCGTATTTCAATTGAGTTTTGCTTCAGAATTTTCATTTTGCAGCGTTGGAATGTAGTTGTTTTATGTGTAATAATGTTAGCTTCTAGAATCCGTGCTCCATGCCTGAACTCCAGCAGCTGTTCTGACTGATAGGGTGCCGCTTGCCAGAATTCAGATCAGCATTGTGTCAGCTGAACTAGGATCTGTAATGAAATGTAACCGTTTTTACATCATCTTGAACTCTGTTCATTTTCTTGGAAAATGAAATGTTCATCCCTCATACATTGTTGTTCTATGTTGTGGCTAAGGCACATACCCTACATTGTTTTCCATGACAGATTGTGTATAGGCCTAGTGCATAATGGTTTGTGCAACTAGCTAGCTATCGCTAATGTTTCCGGATCCCCTCTTGCTTCACTAATATGAATTAACAGGGCTGACGGGTATATTTTCTCTTTGGCGCCAATGCTACTACTCTGCAAGTATGTCAGTTGAACATTAAAAATGCTTCTGGGCCCAATTTAGCCTTTTTTTCCATATGTGTGTTCAGAATTATAAAAATATCCTTTTTTGGAAATTGTACTCGGAATGTTACAGATAAGGGAATATTCCTCACAGAAATTCCAAAGGATTGAGTTTAAAATGTGTCATCAAACCACTCATGGATTTCCCTCCTGGAAATGGGATTCATTGCTTTTTAGTGAGTGCATACATGTGCCTGCTGTAGAGCGTTTAGCACTTCTGCATTTTGGTTAACTTGCATGTAAGTGGAGGCCTTTGGTTCAGGGGCACAATGGGTTCTTGTTGTGGAGTGTAGTGAATCCACCTGCCATACACATGTCAGGGCCCTAGGGCTGCTGTCACTTCAGCTGTCCTTGCCACACGCAAACTATACCCACCACACAAACACACCAAATGCTCTACTATACCCACCACACAAACACACCAAATGCTCTGCTATACCCACCACACAAACACACCAAATGCTCTACTATACCCACCACACAAACACACCAAATGCTCTACTATACCCACCACACAAACACACCAAATGCTCTAATATACTCACCACACAAACGCACCAAATGCTCTGCTATACTCACTACACAAACACACCAAATGCTCTGCTATAACCACCACACAAACACACCAAATGCTCTACTATACCCACCACAAAAGCCAAGAATGATGCCAACACGCAGAAAGAAAACTGGCTATAAAACTGCCCATTGAACTCGAGGGTTAGATGCGTCTGATTGTTCATAAAATGCCCGGTGGGCATTCATGTTGTGTTCTTCTGAGGTTCTCTGTCCTTATTGTGAATACAGATAAATTGCATGTTAAACTACATTTTCCACAATATGTCAATATTGTACTGATATTTAAATTACCTGTTTGTAACTAAATTGCGTTGGCATGAACTGTTCCTTTGCTTATTTAGTCAATTTTGCTCCAGTGATGGTGTTTCCAGTTGAATGAACATAACAGTCCAAACATAAGTCGCTTGTGTCTGTGGCCAATGTGCATTTTGGCTTCTGCATTGAAGAACTTGATGGTAATGGTAGTGGCAGCCACTTCCTGACAGACTAAAACCACTTTACCACCAGAGGTCAGTAGTTGAGCAGTACCTGTTCCTTTTCTCGTGCCAGTTTATATAATTTATTCTTGTGCGTAGCGGTCTCTGGAGTCAGGTTTCGCAGTAAATGGGGGGTAATGGTGCTCATCTCTCCCCTGTGTCCCAGGCTCCACTGCGGAGACAGATCAAGGCGAAGGGGGCGGGGGCCCAGCCGTGTGGGGTCACCAGCCTGACCGCACGCCGCATCCTGCAGTCCCTGGAGCGCATGTCCAGTCCGCTCGCAGTAAGTAACCCCCCTTCTCTGCTACTGCACCCACCCCCAGTGTCTGCACACGCTCTGCATTTACACAAGGCATACTACTGTCACTACACCCACCCCCAGTGTGTCTGCACACGCTCTGCATTTACACACGAGACTTACTACTGTCACTACACCCCCCCCATCAGTGTGTCTGCACACGCTCTGCGTTTACACACGAGACTTACTACTGCCACTACACCCACCCCCAGTGTCTGCACACGCTCTGCATTTACACACGAGACTTACTACTGCCACTACACCCACCCCCAGTGTCTGCACACGCTCTGCGTTTACACACGAGACTTACTACTGCCACTACACCCACCCCGTGTGTCTGCACACGCTCTGCCTTTACACACGAGACTTACTACTGCCACTACACCCACCCCCAGTGTCTGCACACGCTCTGCGTTTACACACGAGACTTACTACTGTCACTACACCCCCCCCATCAGTGTGTCTGCACACGCTCTGCATTTACACACGAGACTTACTACTGCCACTACACCCACCCCCAGTGTGTCTGCACACGCTCTGCATTTACACACGAGACTTACTACTGTCACTACACCCCCCCCATCAGTGTCTGCACACGCTCTGCATTTACACACGAGACTTACTACTGTCACTACACCCCCCCCATCAGTGTGTCTGCACACGCTCTGCATTTACACACGAGACTTACTACTGTCACTACACCCCCCCCATCAGTGTGTCTGCACACGCTCTGCATTTACACACGAGACTTACTACTGTCACTACACCCCCCCCATCAGTGTGTCTGCACACGCTCTGCATTTACACACGAGACTTACTACTGTCACTACACCCCCCCCATCAGTGTGTCTGCACACGCTCTGCATTTACACATGACATACATGGCTCTACTGTCACAAGTGTGCCGAGCACTTCAAAAAACCTTTATGCGCATTTCCGCCAAGTAATACGACAATTACGAATACGACTTTTTGTAAAGCCCCTCTGAATTACCGGCTATTGAGTTATACATCATTTTAAAACAGACTGACTTTATCCACGGAGGAAAAAAGTGTTTTTAGATAATGTGCAAATGTTTTCTTCATATAAGTTCCTTAAATGCCATAATACAAATAGTATTTGTGTGCACACATTCAAAATATAAAATATAATTTTGATTGGAGGAAAGGAAGGTTTTCCCTATTCACATGTGCTACCTCCCCTTAAATAAGTAAATGGCTGTAGCCTGTTATGTCTTACCTGTAATATGTGCTGCTACAGAATCTGCTCCTCATCCTTCTTGTCCTAATGCCATGTTTGGCAGTGTGCAGAAGGATGATCTGGTTGCAGTTTCGCTATGTTGTTACTCTCTGGCAGGAGCAAACAATGAATTATTTTCTTTACTGTGTGTTTTTACTCCTCAAAGAAGCACTCATGGCTAGAAAGTCTCAATTTGTCCCTCCTAGTTCTTTGCGTTTGTGCTTTTTACCCCTCCACTCATTACCACCATAAGTGCCATACTGAGGACAGTAAGGTGCACTTGAATGTTTCCATTTCACTAAAGCTTTCAAACTTAGGAAGTAGGGAAGTTCAGGCTGAACGTTGAACACCAAGCAAAATACTTTCCCACATCTTAACCTCAACTTAACCTTTCATATTCCACCTTATAACGATTATGGTGGGGAAAATTATTGAAACGGCATTGAACACTTTAACGCCTTCTTTAAAGTCTGTATTTTTAGCAGTTGTAATATCTTTCCTCTCCGATTTCTAATTGCATGAAGCATGAATGGACCATACAATACTGATGGAAGTTACATTTCCTAACCCACAAATGTATAGTAGTTCAATAGCCAGTGAATTTCCTGTCATGGAGGTGGCTGCTTTAGTCATTTTTATGCAGTCCTTAAGTTTAAATGCTCAGTAAGATCAGAATTTTAGTGCAGTGTCTTTTTTCTTAAGATGAACTCATTAACCCCACTGAGGTCTCCTTACTAAATGGTTACTGATTCTGTGGAACCTGGGAAAGGTTCATGTGAAATATCATATGACTTAGACCTAAATATGTAATATGTATGAGGTCCTTTCTATTTATCTATTGATGTAGTTATCTGAAGAAAGTCTCACTGTGGCGTGTTTGGGTTGTGTGCCATGTTTCCCAGCTTGTGTGACCTGTGTGTTTGCATTTCTGCGTACAAGAGCATCCTGGTAAGATGGCAGCAGCAGTTGGAATTGGGGCTCATTCAGACCAGACATTTGCACACTACTAATGCTACGAATGCACAAGCAGGCAAAGGCACCCATTGAGATGTTTTCAATTTTTTCCTCCTTCCTTCTCAGTTAACTTTTTCATCCAGTAACTCTCAGCATAATTTGCATTCATAATCCTGCATCTCAACTAGGCGATGATAAACACATTATTTCTCGCTGTCGATTTAAGACTAAAGTTAATGAGGGTTTATTTAAGACATCCTGCAGCGTTCTTCATGGCTATAAAGCAGCTTACAAGGATCTGGAGAACTGACCACAGCTAACTTGCACATGAATGGAAAACAGTTTCATGTGTTCCTTTTGGGTTTAAGATAATATTTCTCTTTCACTTTTGTTACTATTCAGCTACAAGAGCAGGTCTATATATGCCTTCCACAGTGTAGGCACTTTTGCTTTTGTTTTCGCTCAATGACTCCTCTTCTGTCCAAAGTGTTGTAAAATGGCTTCATGTTGACTGCCCACCATCTGCTCCAAGTGGGTTCATATTGGCCAAGCGTGGTTGTATACTGAATCTTTCACTGAGGTTGGGTGGGCAGGAGTCACCCAGGTGTCCTTACAGGCCAGTCTGCTGAGGACAGCCGCACTACACTAAGGCCAGGGTGAACAAAACGCTGTTGCATTCGTAGCATGCGTAGAGCGCGTTTGTCCAGGTTGAATCCGTCCGACTCTTTGTCAGTCGCTCTCTTTGGAAAAACACGCAGCTCCTCAGTAAATGTGCCAAAAAAGGAACATGGAAGAACGTGGTGGATTTGAGACGTGCACTATTCTAGTGGAGTTGAGTGAGAAATTTGGGTCGCTTTGGTAAATTCTGACGACAGTGACTGCTTTTGCTTCTTCGCAGGATGCTAAAAGAATCCCATCACCCTGTTCCTTGGCTTTGCCGACAGTAAGTAGGAAATTTTAGCACAAAGCTGCGTACCTGTCCTTCCGTCCTCTTCATTTTTCACTTCCTGGCTCTTCTCCCTTCCGCAGGCGCTGAATAGGACTGACACGGGCCTCACACACTTACAGTCCAAAAGGAAAAAGGTGAGCGCGTACACCAACGCACATGGCACGCACAATGCCTTCCCTTGTCGTCCCCCGGAACAGCAGTTGTTTCGAAGCGCAGCCAGTCATGCAGGGCCCGGCAGCTGTATGGCCTACTGGCTTTTAACAGCTGTTTGACTCCTGCAGATCATCACTGCGCTCCCATCCCCACAGTCTGCTCCCTGAAGAATGGCACACTGTGAAACGGGGCCAGCAGCATTTATACGTTGAGCTTACAGCTGTTACGGCAGTGCCATAATCTCCCAACAACAGCCCTTTGAGGTCTGAACTCCTGACAGAGCAGATTCAAACTCTCCACGGGCGGGGGATCTTCACACATTATTTTACGTTGCTCCCTTTATGCCACATACTGGGTTTCTGGGTAAAAATCCGTAGAACAGTGCCTTAACAGGGTGAGCCACCCAGAAGCCCTGAGCTGGCTCTGTCCCTGGCTACTTTCCCTTCATTTCTGTTATCCTTGCTCATGCACATGTACATTTAATTGATCTAATTAGAGGGTGACGGAGAACATCGTTAGCACACGCATACTCAATGCCCTTTATATTGCTGGTTGATGTACAGGTTTGTCCCACAGGTCTGATTCCTTGTAGACCTGTCCTTATTGCCTTTTCGCTGGTTTTGACTAGGTGCTTTAACACTTGTGTCCTGCAGATGGACCCCCAGTTGCCCCCGGTGCAGAAGCTGGTGACCCCGGCCACGCCCCCGGTGGCGGGGAACCGCTCCATGTCTTTCCGGCCCTGCCTCACGCCCTGCAGTAACCTGGGCAGTGTGCAGGAGAGGCACAGCAGCAGAGACAGGGTAAGGGTGCGGCCTGCCAGGGACCTCACCTCCTCCCTTAATGTCTGTTGTGTTGCAGTGACTCCTAACCCTGTTCCTGGAGAACTACCATCCCTTCAGTTTTCATTTCAACGCTCATTTGACTCATCTGATTCTAATAATTAGTAGCTCAGTGAGACCTCTAGCTGGTGAGTGAGGCCGTGCTTTGTTGCGGTTGGAGTGAAAACCTACACGACAGTAGATCTCCAGGAGCAGGGTTGTATTGCATTCTGATGTAATGTGTTGAACCGTGGTTTGGTGTTGTGGCAAAAAGGTGCTTCAGCTCCTCTTTGTTGGATGTTGTTCTGTTTGCTGAGCTGTTGAGTAAAAATCTGTCTCCTGTCTCTTTAGTCTACTAGACAATCAATACAGACAACTGTGGCACCAGCGTTGCCAGTTGAAAGGTGAGTCTAGAAATTGTGTGATTTCTGTGCATAAACTTCAGTTGGACTGTGAATTGGCGCTGCTCCATCAGCATTTTGTGGAAATGAGCTTAAGCAAACCTGTTCATACATTATTCTTCATTGTAGAAAATATGCTTGTTTAATTGGGTAACTTGCTGTGTACAAGATGGATCCATTTCCTGGAACCCATGGTTGTTTTCCTTGTTTGGAAAAAGCGGTCTTTCTCAATCAGTGTTGTGCCCTCTGTTGGGGGGCACGTATATTCCTGAAGGATGAATGTGAATCGATGCTCCAGCCTGCCCTTCATAATGTAACCGTGCTGCATGCCTGCTTGCCCTTTACAGCCCCAGCGGCCTCTACCCCCTGTCCAGCACCCCTGCAGCCAATGGTACAGACTCACGCGGCTCTGGGGGAAAGATGAAGAGGGAGAGGGGCATCCGAGCCTCCACCAAACCTGCCCCAGAGGATGAGGTGTGTTCCTCATCGTTTCACACGCACTCATCTAGTTAGTGCCTATTCAGCAGTAATGGCAGTGCCCTTTTTGAACCAAAATGGCGGTGCTATGATGATTCAGGATTTTGCGGTGGGAGGTCTTTGGATTGGTTCTTGCTTGATGGGTTTTACCTGTGTGGTTCAGAAGGGCTCACCCTATAATTGGCTTGCAGACAGATGTAATCGCAATGCAAAGGGAATATCCCGGATATGTTCATGTACATTATGTATGTTTGTTTTGTAGATTGTGGAGGTGCCAGATCTGCCCCCCATCTCCCTTCCCATAAGCACGGCCCCCCTGCCCACCTTCAACTTCCTCTGTGCGCCAGAGTCCACTGCTGCTTCTTCCCCCGCTGTTTCCAGCACCCCTATCTCCAGTACGGTAGGTCCCAGCTCCTCAGCCTGCTGTGTACCCCCATCAGCAGGTGAAGCCTTCATCAACCGTGACCAGTTCAAAATTCAAGCAGCCATTTATTTACCATCTTATTGTTCCAATTATATGGAGTCCTTTAAGCCCCTTTCCTCATCAGTTTTTTGGTTTTTCACCCGCAAGTTAATCCCTTAAGCTGTGACTGTGAGCAAGATTTTCATCTATTTCGTCTATATTTCCAGGTTGAATACTGCTGTGCTATATGAGGCTAATTGCGTGACAGACCAATTTAATGATGATTTAACGGTTTTTAGAGCAGTAGTCTTCTTTCTGTACATTTCTCCTGTGAATTACTTATGAAATGTCTTTGCACTGATATGTTGTTGCTTGGGCCCCCTGAAATGTATTCTTGGTCCCCAGTGTAAGAACTTGATACTTTATTTAAATCGTAAAAATGCACCAGTTTTTAAGATGCACCGTGATCTGGCCTGTACTTTATGGAATTTTTGATTGTATTTGCAATTGACAGGTCATGTAATGGTAACCGACCTCAAGCGGAAAAGAAGGCACTATAGGGGTCGTGTGGAGCTTTGTGTTTTCTTGCCTTTTTGAAGCTAGGTCTTAACACATCGTACTCTTTAGAATGAAAGGCCATTTGTTTTTTATGTAGCATTATAATTACGGATTACTTCCATGCTAAATGATAGGCTTGGCCTTTAGTATTCTGGCTTATGCATCCTACCAGCTTTGAAATATCTTTGTCTTTGCAGCTCCCTGCAGCCGCATCCAGCCCCCCCTGCACCCCGTTCACCTTCTCATCCCCCATCGTTAAAGCCACAGAGCCCAACCTTCTACCTCTGTCACCTCCCTCTGTGAGTGAGGACCTCCCCTTTACCTTTCAGCATAAAAAACTGCCCTTCTATTACCATGTGTGGTTAAAATCAGCTACTGCTTAATTTAGATTTTCCAGAAGGCTCAGAAACACACAATCTGGCAATGACACTGGCAGAATTGAATGTCAAGCTTGGTCATATCTAGAATCAGTTTATAAATGTTAAGCAAGTGTGTACAGAATACAGTTTTATTTTGAGATAATAATCGTACATGCTTGATAATGGAGTGATATTTTCATCGTGGTTGTTGTTGCTGGTGATTGCCATGCACTGTACCCTTTTCTGCCTCGTTGATTATTCTTTAAATAATAAAATAAAATCTGGAAATGTGTGCTGAAATGGATTAAAGCGTTTTTGATTGTTTGAGCTCAAAGCTGAAATTAAGTTTGTGATTGTTTGAGCTCAAAGCTGAAATTAAATACAAAATTTCTGTCCCTTAGTCTGGATTCACCTTCAGTGCACCTGTTGCTAAACCTGGTCTGTCTGACTTCGGTGGCAAGGCCACCCCGCTCATGACCCCAGGTAAGCATTAACCACAGGAGGATTATGGTCTCAGCCCAAGTCACAATTGCTTTCCATAGGAATATGAAGAAATAGAACTGCTGCCATTCCAATAGAATATGGAGAATGCTAGAGCTGCTGTTCAGTGCGTGTGAAAAGTTGTCTTCTCTCTGTTTTATAGTGAGGTCCTCATCTGCTGCAGCCCCTCAGGCCACGAAGACCGAGGAGTTTGAAGGCCTGTTCCAGCCAGCAAAGACCTTAAAGCAAGGCAGTGTGCTGGACATCCTGAGGAGCCCAGGTGACATTTTGTGGGGTTTCTGTTTTTACAGGGTCTGTGGGGAATGTTCATTTAAAGTATATTGTCTTGTAGCCAGTTCCTGCTTTTCAGTGTGGCTTAGAGTCTGGCACTATCATTTTCTGAAAACCATGCATGCTTTGTAAAGTAGATGTTTTTTTGGGGGTTTTTTTGTAGGGTTCTCCTCCTCATCACCAGGGAGCGCCACTCTTCCTGTCAAGGTCCTGCCCTCAGTCCAGGAGTCCTCCTCGGATTCTGGCTCCGGCTCCGACTCCGGCTCCAGGTTTATGGACAAGTTCAAGCCGGCGGCTGGCTCATGGAGCTGCGACGCCTGCATGCTTAGCAACGGCCCGTCGCTGGGCAAGTGTGCGGCCTGCGGCGCCGACCGGCCCGGGACAGACTCCTCCTCCAAACCGGCCCCCGCGGCCGCGCCCTCCCCCGGGCTCGGCTCTCTGTTCACCGCTCCGGCCGGGAGCTGGGAGTGCGACACCTGCCTGGTGCAGAACAAGGCCGAGGCCCTCAAGTGTGTGGCCTGCAACATGCCCAAGCCTGGGACTGGAGTTAAACCTGCCCTGACTCAGCCCGCTCTCTCTGAGCCTCTGACCGCTCCCACTCCCCCCAGCAGTAGCAGCAGTAGCAGCAGCACAACCAACTCACTAACGTCAGGGTTTGTAGGCTTTGGGGACAAGTTTAAGAAGCCAGAGGGAGCCTGGGAATGTGACACTTGCATGGTGGAGAACAAGGCCCAGGATTCTAAGTGTGTGTCCTGCATGACTGCGAAGCCAGGTATTCACACCTTCCACTGTTTCAACGCTGCATTTCAGAGGGGCGTGTGCTTTCTCCTCTTCTAATGCTCCTCAGAGCGATATTAAGGGCATTTATGCAGACCTTTCTCATACCCTTATGTCATCTGTTTTCATGTGTGTATTTCTACGAGTACTTAGTATGCAAACGTACTGTGTAAACTTGATTCATTTTAAATGGGGGTTGCAGATCAGTGGCATAATTTCCAGGCTGCGATGTTAAGTTTACATTTCCACATGTCCCAGGAGCAGCAGCCCCGGCTGCAGCAGCGCTGCCCTCCATCCCTTCAGGAGGCCTGCTGGGTTTCGGAGACAAGTTTAAGAAGCAGGAGGGCGACTGGGAGTGCGATACGTGCTGTGTACAGAACAAGGCGGATGCCCTGCAGTGTGTGGCCTGTCAGTCCAGTAAGCCTGGAGCCAAAATGGATCCCAAAGGTAGGGCTGTTACCGCAGGGCTGCTGGGAATGTGTGCTTACGAGAGGGCTGCTTGTAGCGGAGCGTTCACTTTCCTCTCCTCCTCCAGGGTTCGGCTCCTCCGCAGCCTCCACCTCCTTCACCTCCTCCTCCTTCACCTTCGGCATCCCGTCCTCCTCCAACACAGACCCCGCCCCGGCAGGCTCAGGGGGCTTCAAATTCGGGGATCAGGGTGGATTCAAATTCGGGACCTCTTCATCGGGGGGGTTCGGCGGGGGATTTAAATTCAACACGGGCCCCTCCTCTGCCGCGACCGGTGGGGAGGACGAGAAGAAGGAGTCCGGCTTCAAGTTCGGCACGGCCGGGGGAATCGTGTTCGGCACGGGGAGCGGAGGGGCGAGCGAGGACGAGGGCAAAGGCCCGGGGGAGAGCGAGCCCAGCGCCGCCCTGCCCAAACTTGAGGAGCCAGCCGCCACCACTGCCCCCGCGCTGCCGGGCGCAGGGTTCGCCTTCTCCGCCCCCAAGGACAAGCCTGAGGCCGAGGCGGCCCCCGCGCCCTCCACAGATACTGCGGCAGCCCCGACCTTCTCCTTCGGGAAGCTGCCTGAGGCCAAGCTGCCCGTGGGCCAGCCCCTGGCAGGCTTCACGTTCGGCAAACCTGCAGAGAAAGAGCCCACAGAGTCCGTCCCCGTCCCTGTCTCTGTCCCCGCCCCCGCTCCCGCCCCGGCCCCCCTGCCCACCTCTGCCCCTGCCCCCTCCTTCTCCTTTGGGAAAGTGGAGGAGAAGCCGGAGACCAGCGCTCCTCCCTCCTTCCTATTCAGCGCGGCGAAGGAGGCCGAGAAGCCGGCTCCCTCCTCCGGGTTCTCCTTCAGCAAGCCCGACCCGCCCCAGGAGGAGTCCAAACCCCTGTTCTCTTTTGGGAAGCCTGCGGAAAAGACTGACGCGGCCGACGCCCCCAAGCCCTCTTTCGGCTTCGGAGCGGCTGCAGGTATGTGCGGTGGATGAGTCACTGAGAGCTACTTATGAACAGTCACTGAGAGCTGCTTATGAACAGTCACTGAGAGCTACTTATGAACAGTCACTGAGAGCTGCTTATGAACAGTCACTGAGAGCTGCTTATGAACAGTCACTGAGAGCTGCTTATGAACAGTCACTGAGAGCTGCTTATGAACAGTCACTGAGAGCTGCTTATGAACAGTCAGAGAGCTGCTTATGAACAGTCACTGAGAGCTGCTTATGAACAGTCACTGAGAGCTGCTTATGAACAGTCACTGAGAGCTGCTTATGAACAGTCACTGAGAGCTGCTTATGAACAGTCACTGAGAGCTGCTTATGAACAGTCACTGAGAGCTACTTATGAACAGTCACTGAGAGCTGCTTATGAGCAGTCACTGAGAGCTACTTATGAGCAGTCACTGAGAGCTGCTTATGAGCAGTCACTGAGAGCTGCTTATGAGCAGTCACTGAGAGCTGCTTATGAACAGTCACTGAGAGCTGCTTATGAACAGTCACTGAGAGCTACTTATGAACAGTCACTGAGAGCTGCTTATGGACAGTCACTGAGAGCTACTTATGAACAGTCACTGAGCTGCTTATGAACAGTCACTGAGAGCTGCTTATGGACAGTCACTGAGAGCTGCTTATGAACAGTCACTGAGAGCTGCTTATGAACAGTCACTGAGAGCTGCTTATGAACAGTCACTGAGAGCTGCTTATGAACAGTCACTGAGAGCTGCTTATGAACAGTCACTGAGAGCTGCTTATGAACAGTCACTGAGAGCTGCTTATGAACAGTCACTGAGAGCTGCTTATGAACAGTCACTGAGAGCTGCTTATGAACAGTCACTGAGAGCTGCTTATGAACAGTCACTGAGAGCTGCTTATGAACAGTCACAGAGCTGCTTATGAACAGTCAGAGCTGCTTATGAACAGTCACTGAGAGCTACTTATGAACAGTCACTGAGAGCTGCTTATGAACAGTCACTGAGAGCTACTTATGAACAGTCACTGAGCGCTGCTTACGAACAGTCACTGAGCGCTGCTTACGAACAGTCACTGAGCGCTGCTTACGAACAGTCACTGAGCGCTGCTTACGAACAGTCACTGAGCGCTGCTTACGAACAGTCACTGAGCGCTGCTTACGAACAGTCACTGAGCGCTGCTTACGAACAGTCACTGAGCGCTGCTTACGAACAGTCACTGAGCGCTGCTTACGAACAGTCACTGAGAGCTGCTTATTGCTACTCTTCTGATACCTTCTTGTGGAATATTCTTTCTCTTGGTATGCTCATACAGTCCCTGGATTATTCCAGTGTGAGTTTCCATATTATGACGAAATAGTTTATCGAAACGCATGTGAATTACTGCAAAACGTGTTTGAGAGATGCAGTGTTCAATGTGCTAGCGCGACCACTGCATCTTAATTACAGGCAGTGTAGGCCGCTGTTCACCCTGTGATGCTGTGCTCATGTCTGTGTTGCAGATGCAGGCGCTGCTAAGCCAGCGTTTGGGTTCATGGCCGGGTCAGCCCCGTCCTCCTCGGCCCCAGGGCCCAGCCTGTTTGGGGCCAGCTCTGCCCCTGCCGCCTCCGCTCCCGCCCCCACCAGCACCTTCGTGTTTGGGCAGGGTCCCTCCAGCGAAGCCGCCCCAGCCAAGACCTTTCTGTTCGGAGCGCAGCCGGACGCCAAGCCCCAGCCGGTGGCTCCCCAGAGCGCGGCGCCGGCCCCCTCCGCGGGCCAGCCCTTCCTGTTCGGCTCCGGTAACACCGCAGCTGCCCCCTCTTTCACCTTCGGGGCGGCAGCGCCCTCTACTGCCAGCTCCACAGGTGGGTGTTCATCCGCCCTGTATCCAGCCTTAATATCTCCTTCATTATCAGTGCACACTTCATGTGCTGTGAAGTGCACTTTGTGTGCTAATCTCAACATGCCAGTACAGCAGTGCTATAATAATAATAATAATAATAATAATAATAATGATAATAATAATGATAATAGTAATAGTAATAATAATAATACACTCTTGGGACTGAAAGAGCTAAAGGTACTGTTATAAAGGTTAAAGAGAAGATCTGCAGTACCATTCCACAATGTGAGCCCTGATGGCCGCTTGCTCTTCCCTCCCTGCTCCAGCGTCTGGTTCCTCTGCTGCCCCCTTCGTGTTCGGCTCCGGCCCCGGGCCCTCTGCTCCCCCTGCGTTCGGGGCCGGGTCGGCCCCTGCTTTCGGACAGGGCTCCAGCCAGCCCAGTGCCCCGGCCTTCGGGTCCGGTCCTCCCTCCCTCTTCTCTGCCACCGCTGTCCAGCCCCCCGCCTTCGGGGTGCTGCCTGGCTCCACGTTCGGCCCGCAGGCCAATTCCACACCCACCTTCGGCTCGGCCGCTGCCTCCTCCTCCTCCGCTCCAGGTGAGGACTGGGGAACTGTGGAACTGTGGGTCGTGTGTGTGTGTGTGTGTGTGTGTGTTTTATTGTATGTTAAATATTATATTTGTGTTTTATATAATGGTTATACAGTTAAATGCAAAAGTATTTGGACAGTGACCCAATTTTTGTGTTGGCTGTGTTGTCCAACCCATTGTATTTGAAATAAAACTACGAATATATCGCGCAGACTCAAAAAAGGGCTGCAATTGCTATAGGACTCACCTGACAGTCTGCTCTTCAACCCCATTTTCATTTCTG
>NC_083760.1:69910089-69960089 GCF_963514075.1 Conger conger
AATTTCTAGAAAGATCACTGTCCAAAATATAAAAGAACATTTTCACCAGATATGTGTGTGTAAAGAATTTTATGTTTTGTTCATATTTTCCCAGCAGAGTATTATGTAGTATGCCTATTGTAATAAATTGTTGTGTTAACTTTACAATCCTTGTCAGAAATATCACATTGACTATGTTTTCAGAAAAAGTTAATCTGACATACTGTATAAATATTCTGAATATATAAATATATATTCTGCCATATCTTCTCAATAGTCTCAATTAAACTGTTCAAATTGAAAAATTAAAGGTAGTTTGTATAATCACATATTAGTAAAAAAAAAAAAAAATCTTCAATTTTGCCCTCATATTAATCTTTGTGAAACAATCTTTGAAATTATGATTTACTCTGGGGAACTAGGGTTGATTAAAAATCTCCTAAAAAATGTTCTTGCACTGTTGATTAAAAAGCCCATGGAGAACATAATCAAAGATTCATTATTATCACTTTAGATAGTAGTATGTACAAGATTTGTTTGGTTTGTCAAGACGTATTTGAAAGGTAAGAAATGACTAGCAGAAGAACATTTGTACAACCAAAGATTGGTCTGATCGATGTGTTTCATTTCTTGTTTTATTATTGAGTGTTAGGATGACCTCAGTGGGAGGGTGAGTTTTACTGTAACATCTTGAATTTATGTAATTAGAGTGAAGCTAAACTGACATAATAACTGATCAGGGATAATTATGAATGAGGCATTAAAGCTGACCCTGCTCATTTATATAAAAAAAGAACAGGGTGAGTTGTACTGATTTGTTGCTGTACTAAACCTGAGCAACCTGCATTTGTAATATATAACTCAACCCATGGTTTCTTTTGTAAAAAAATAAAAATAAAAATAAGGAGGGACATTAAACCAACTACCCTGTTTGACTTGATTTAGTTCTTTAACTTAACAATTTTAGATTTGTAATCAAATCAGTGTCTGCACTTTTTCACACATATGCTTAAAGACCATATTCTCAGCTTTTATTAAATGGTTGTTTTCTACATTTTGGTTTCACCATGTAGAAATGACAGCACTTTGTGTTGGTATTCCTTCTATTTCAGGGAACCATAAGGTTTGGGATACATGGCTTTGTAGGCGTTTCAGGTTAGTCATGTGTCTTCAATTCCTTCCTTGGTGCAGGTATAAGACAGCTTTTAGTCTCTAATCTTGATCCTAGGCTTTTTATTGCCTTTGGAGTCAGTTATTGGCCATTATCAATAGTTCTGACAATGGTAGTCAAGGTAGCCATTATAAGGTTGGAAAATAGAAAAGAAAAAAACTGTCAGATACATAAACCAAACCATAGACTTTCCAAAAATCAACTGTTTGGAATATGATTAAGAGCACTGGTGAGCTCAGTAATGGCAAAGGGTCTGATAGGCCAATAAAGCAGTTGATGAAAAAACCACAAACACCTCTCCGACAGATGAGAAACACTCTTCAATGGCAGGCATGGATATATCAGTGACTACCGTCCGCAGAAGACTTCACTACGGAGGCTACACCACAAACCACTAGTTAGCTGCAAAAACAGGATGGCCAGGTTATAGCTTGCCTTTTTATATCTGGCTGAAAAATAAATGAACAAATTAATTATTTCCATAAAAAGGTAATGCTTGACCACTGAATCCTGATAATAATATCATGTGTTGACAGAGTAAGATATAGAGTAAACTCCATATCTTAAAACTTTAAAAAGTTAATCGATGAAGTGATCACCATGAAGATTCAGCATGATTGATATTTAAAGAGATGGCATCATGTGCGAGTCGCTATCATCTCCTCTTTGTCTAGACTTGTTTTGAGCAGCCCATGGCTGGTTGTACTATGTTGCATTCTTCTGCTCCAACTATAATTTTACAATCAGTGTTATTCCCTGGCATTGGGAGAATTCCAGGAATGCTTTAATAATTTCCCTCTTATTACTTTTGATGCACAGCAGAGCTTGCCAGGACCTCCCATGCAGGCAAGGGTATTCGTGTTCACATTTGCATGTCACTGCAGGGGTATCGTCATTTTTAAAACAAAAATGTGGGATATATCATTGTTCTTTAAGCACATCAGGGCCTGATACACAAAGTAGGATTTCCCAGTTAGTTGGATAACTTTACAAATGAAAACCTGGAACTGCTCCCATTTTACTGAGGATCTTGATAAAGTGGCACACCGTCATGCTGTTCCTGAACTTCAAGTGTACCGCCTATGTGTCACAATGCTGCTTGCAAGCCACTTATGGACACATAGGCAAACAACATTGCAGGGGATGAACAGTGAATGACCGTTGGGCTATTGACTAGTTTGGATAAAAGACTTAAAATCTCACTTAAATTCTTAAGTCATTATTCCACATATCGTACTAGTCATGATTAATCAAAAAAAAAAAACCTGTACAGTATCATACTTTGGAAATGGCATTCAATATTTTTGTTATTGAATTTTGCCTTGAATTCTGAGCAGTGCTACAGGTTCTCCCTGCAAACATTTTATCAGGACATTAATCAACATTCCAGGATGACCATCAGTTGGGTCTTTGAAATAGTGACCATAGTTATACCTGTGAAACTATTTATCATTATGTTTTAGTGCCACTGGTTTTATAGAACATAATTTGCATCTGCTGCTGCTAACAATGATCTGGATACAAACTAAGTTGCAATGGAAGATCTGCTCTGGGAGTGCCTCAACCAGGAAAAGACTCTGAAGTGATTAAGTGATTTTTGTATGATGTACTGGTATAAATATACATGATATTGGACAAATATACCATGCAGGACAAACATTGTAGAACTGTTTTAAAAAGCAGAATGAAACAAGAAATTAACAGTATTTTAATTATACTTGAGTCTACGAAATAAACGTAATTACTGGGAATGCCCATTGCTTAAAATCAGAAAAGACAGCAATGGCCATGTATTGTGTTTAAGTAACTTATCATTGTGCCACTGCTAATAAATAAGACCAGCCACATTAACATCACCTGGAGGTCATGAACCTAAACATCCTCTTTTCTGCATGTCTGCATGTCTTTCCTTTTCATGGATGGCCTTTGTTCCCCTCTCTCCACGTAATACAATTTGTGCAGTCTCTGTCCAAAGGGAATTTAATGCCTTCAAAATAGAGAAAAGTTGATATTAGTGTATTACAAATTTACACATTAAACATAATTTTTGTGTAAAGAGTGAATATTTAAAATGACCAAGAGCAGTTAGCAAAAAATAATAATAATATGAAATTGGCATAATCAATCCCTCCACTGATCGGTATACATTCTGCATTTTTACAGTCACTTGCAACAATATGGTAATATTTAGCATGCCATTTACATTTACATTTTTAATGCCTTCATTAATTAAGAACTGGTCAAATAAGCATAGTGTATATTCACTGGACTGGTTGGGTAGCAGATACCAGTGGCTCGCATAAAAATATAGAGATCCAAGGGATATTTATTAATTTGTTTTGATTTATTAATTTATTTAGATGTGGCAGTACATATGGACAGATTTTGCTCAAGAGCAAATGTACAACTCTTGACAATGCAATTTATAAAAACAAAATCAATAATGCCAGATATTATCTGCATAAAAGGCAGTCTGGACCGCAGGACAGACGATAAAATGCTTTCAAGGAAAGTCTCTTGTTTAGTGGTGCAAAAGATAGAGGCAAACTGGTTTCATGCTCATAATTATTGCCTTAATTATTCTTAATTGCCCTCATTTTATTCACCAATACTTAAACTTTATTACATTTTCCTTGCCCATTTAGTCTTGGTATTAATATAAACAATACAAGTATTTTCAACAAATAATAATTGTTGAAAAAACGCAAGGTAATGCAAAGATTCCTTGAAATTTGTCATTGATTAATCTTAAACATTTCTCTTTCAGTTCTAATTGGTCCCTATTTGTCAATATACAGTTAAGGGAAAAAGAGTAATTAATTAAACATGAAAGTAACACCTTTCTGAGTGTTTGAGAATACAGATGTAACACATTATTTTTTCTCCAAAATCCTGCACTTCCATCAGATTTGTTCAACTCTTTATCACGTTAATTAGCACCTCAATTCTGTCCCCTTTGCAAATAAGGGGTAGGTGAGGAGGTGTGGGATTTGATGACTTAAAATGCATAGAGCTAACTTGTTATTCATTCATACACAGCTGTTGCATCCATTGAACTGTTTTAACTGGTTTTTCTACTGTATGGTTGGCGGGCATAGATGTTGTACTGTATGCCCATCATGAAACTTTTCTTCTTTTGAGCACTGTTTGAGCCTACTTCTTCAAAGACCTATGGGGCCAAAAGGTTAGAATTATTTCATGGATGTAAATTATAATCAATGCTTAAAATAACTGGTGAGACATTCTTGAATTAGACAATACATCATTTGATGTTGGAGAATACAACACTGAAACAATTCAGATAGGAAGGTCTGTGTTTTACCTGACTAAACCTCTTCAACCCTTTATAGCTTTTACTAAGCTACATCAAGGGTGTCAAAAGCAGCTCCCAGAAGAAAATAAAGTGCTTGCAGCATTTGCTAGTTTTCACTTCAAACAGGTCCCCAGGGTTTTAATTGGTCTCATTTAGTTGAGCTGAAGACATTAATATCAATCCAGACCCCAGCATAATCTAATATCAAAGTACTTGTGGGACAAATAACCAAAAACAGAATAATACAGTGCAGAGAATAGAAAAGAGCGTGTTCTTTGCATAAATGAAATGGGGATGGAAATAACTGCTTCAGGTACAAGGGCAAGACAATACTGCTTCATACTGTGTTGAGTACTATTCATGTGAAAGTGTTTAAAGAGTAAATAGGTGCTTATGCCCATACTCCTGCTTTGACGCATATGCAAAGTTGGCTGAAGTGTGTCAATGTAAATTACGGTGTAACCTTGGGAGAGTAAGTTTCAGGATGCACAATATCAGCCTCCAACTGCACACCCTCCCTTCCTAAGAAGGTATCCTGTGTACCCCCCCCCCCCCCCCCCCTTCATACACACACACACACACACACATACACACACACAGCCTGCCTCCGTGCTCCATGCAGATATCATTTATTGGGGGTCCATGAGTGTTGCAAGGATGCAAATCCTTTCTCTGAACTCTCAGCCAGAAATGATGTCTTCAGCCCTAAAGTCAAATTGTATTCATCACTTTGCATGTACTTTTTGATACAGTCAAAAAACATTAAACGGCTTGGAACGGTTTTGTAACAAAAATATAACCACACAAAACAGCCAGCTACATATATTTTAGTTGTCATAACCTTTTTTAAATATAACCTGAAAATAAATCCTTGGCAGGTGAGAGGGGAAAAAAAACACACCAAGTGGTATGACATTCCAGTTAGGTAATGAAGCAGTGCATTTGAATTGTTATGTGACTGAGTCTGTTTTGGTCATTGTGTAAGTGGAACCATTGTAATGAGTGTTTGCAGCTGAGTGGTGGGCTTGATCGATGAGTTATTGCTTTAAAATAGAAGCGCAGAGCACGTGTACAAAAGGGAAATTGGTTCAATTAGTACTTAAAATAAGAAGAGGGCACTTGAGCTAAATTTCCAGAAAATTAATTACAGCCTACAGATTCAGCTGATGGGATTGGAGTTGTTGTTCTGTATAGATTGTAGCATTTACTGGATATGAAGCATACTGTACCTGCAGACCAGGCAGTGGGTAAATGCTTCTGTTGAGATTTTACAGAGCTGCTTTACAGAGCTACAGTGTGAGTTTAGGTCAGCTGAGCTCCATGGAATAACTACTGTAATCCCTGCTTCGCACCACCAAAGCATACTTCAAATGGATGCTTTGTATTTATTTAAAATAATAAACCTTCCCTTTTTAAAATTAAGATTCCTTTATTTTTTTTGCATGATTCAATTTTCAACAATAATTATTAAACTCTAAAAGCTTCAGACAATTTTTTAAGAAACCAACGTCCATTCAGAAACAGATAATATAATAAAGGATAGCTATTTCACTAAAAAGGGAATTTGGAAGAATTTCTGGCAGTAGTGGTTAACAAATAAAAGGCCACCATTGGTTAATTAACTGGTGAACCTAATTGGTGAAGACAAACAATTAATTAAATAGTGAAAATAGACACTTTCATCTGTATTTAATCATTTCTAAATAAGGTTCCCTTTTAGGTTATTCACATATTTTCTGCTCAATGGTATTTATCCTGTGATTTCTCTGAAGAATGTGGAAGTGCAATTTGTACAGGTCTTGTGTGAATTGCCTATGAAGTATAATAATAGTAACTTATTTTCTAGAAATTACAATCACAAACAACAGTGGAAAACTCAGAACATTAAACAATAATATCTCAGCAATATAGTAATTATATTACTGAACACAAGTGTTTAAACTCTAAAGACTTAAAGACCACATGTTTGCTATACATAATACTCAGAGTTTCAGAATATTGGCAAATATTAATTCTGCATTATAAGAATTGTAGCACCATTCATTTTCTCCATTTGTGACATATCAGTCATTTATATAGCTTTTATTCAAATTTTTCTTCATCATGCACTGTAATATTGCTCTGTTATATTTGTTTTTCCCTTCCAGACAGCCAGGGAGACAGTTTTTTTTAATCCTTTTTTGCACACTTCCTCTCTCTTAAACTATGTGTGCTCTATTTCTTCTTGTAAAAGTCTTCTTTCAGAAGCATGTTCCATATGATTCAAAACTCTAAAGCAGCATACAGACAGCATGGTGTGTTTCACTTCTGATTAGCATTAGCTGATGGGTTACAACATGGCTTTTATTTCAGACCAGGTATGCCAAAGGGTGAGACTTCCTCATTACTGAGTTGACAGACTAAATATAAAATCACACCTAATGGTGTCTGATGTATGTCTAATGTCTGTCTGATGTCTGTCTGGAGCTTTCCTAGATGAGACTACTGTGTGAGCCCAGGTGCCTCACTGTGGTGCTCAACAAATTAGGCCTGATCTCAGCCAAAGCCACAAATATGCTCACATTTTAAGTGGAATAGTCAGAGACAGGGTTTATGCCCTAAAGTCACTCCTTTTTTTGATTATGGTGCTTGTGTGAGTTTTTGCCCGACTAGTTTTTTACTAAATAAACAGCATCAGAAGGCGACCCATTAAAAAAACAGCATTTTAAATATCCTTTTTTTTCAACAACACCATGATATTAAATGGACATGCTTTTTGGGTAACACACACTAAAAAAATGCCGGGTTGTTTTTTCAAACCAAATACTTTTTAACCAGGGGTGCCCAAATCTTTGCATATGACTGTGTATTATTATTATTAGCATGTGTTGTGACCCAGTCTAGGCCATGACAGGGTAAAGGATAGGGAGATGGACTGTAGAAAAGGGAATGGGAACAAAACGAACACTGCAGACCAACGAGTAACTCCGGTCTTGTCTGCCTAAACAAACTTAAATAAACCTCAGCTATTCTTCGAAAGCTTACTGGGCTTGAAGTGGCGTGTAGCCAACCCCCAACGGAGATCAAGGCTCCTCCCAGGATCGCCTTAAAAAATAACAAAGTAAAAATAACAAAGCAAAATAACAAACAGTGTCTTGTTGGAAGGATGCAATCCAGCTGGAAACACTCTACCTTTATCGCAGCTACTATAGAATGAGCAGAAGAGCAAATCAAAGGCACAGTCAGGGTGGGCAAACCAGGTCGAGCATGAGTGAGGCACTGGGGCGAACAAATCAAAAGGGGTTGGCCAGGAATCAGTTGCAAGGGATGCAAGGGTCAAAATCCAATCAGCAAACACATCAAAACGGGGTAGGCGAGAGTCAGAGTTGAAAACAAACAAGGCAATGGTCATACACGAAATCCAAACAGCATACACAAGTAAAAGAAGCAATCAATAATCCACAATCACAAAAAAAAACAACAAACCGGTAGCGGAAATCTGTGGCAAACCGCACGTACAACAAAGATAGCTGTGCATCCAGCAAAAATGCACAACTGCAAATACAGAAGCTTACAACAGAGGTTGTAACAGCATGTAACTTTGGCGTATGTCACTATGTTGGCTAGTATCAAGTCAATATAGGCCACTGCTAGTAACGTTAGCCAAATTGCACCTTGCATCAACTTGGCTAATGTTACTACTAGTGGGCTAACATTACTTGAAATGAAGTGAATGATAATGACATTGATAATAATATTTGGTCGATAATCAGTAAGCGTAGCTAGTTCTATTACATGAAGTAAATCAATAATGCAATAGACTGTAATACAAGAAAGTTAATATTAGCCCAATAAAAGTCAACCAGACAGATGGAATAATGTGTTGCTGAGGACCCTCTGCCTGAGGCGATTAGCTAATAAAATAATTACATTACATTATTGGCATTTGGCAGACGCTCTTATCCAGAGCAACGTACAGTTGATTAGACTAAGCAGGAGACAATCCTCCCCTGGAGCAATGCAGGGTTAAGGGCCTTGCTCAAGGACCCAACGGCTGTGCGGATCTTATTGTGGCACCGGGATTAGAACCACTGACCTTGGGTGTCCCAGTCATTTACCTTAATAATATAACCCAATAATATAGGCTTGAGTCAGGAATATGGTTAAATAGAAATATAGAAATAGGTAAAAAAGGTAAAAAACTGTTCCGTTTTTGTATTTTCTGTATAAATATGTCTTGTGTTTGTGAAACAACCCAGCCATGAGATTCAATTTAACTAGTCAATAGTCAAATAGTTAAATAGTCAATATAAACCTAAATGTGGGTTAAATAATCAACCCAGTTCTCAGGTTTATGCCTTTTCCCCATTGTTTTTTCCTCTTTCTACATGTTCCCTTCATTTTACTCAGCGCTTTACTTACATTTTCTTTGCGTTTCGTGTGCTTTGGCCTCTGTCGCTTTCCGTAGTCCAGTTAGTCTGTTCTGCCATTCATTCCTTTCACCTGTTCTCTCCCTATTAACTGTCTCCCACTCCTTATTTGTATTTCCTTCCTGTCTGGTCTCACCTGTTCCTCGTGATCTAGTCATCAGTTTTGTATTTAACTTACCTCTGTTTGTAACTCATTGCTAGTTAGTCTTATCCTGCACCTGATTCTGTCACTGTACTCTCCTGTCCCCGGTTCAATCCTTTGCTTCCCCGGTTATTCTCCTGTGTGGTATCTGTTCTGTTTTTGGTTCTTGTTTTGGTTTTTTTCCTGTATATATTAAGTCATGGGATTCTTTAAAAAATCCAGAGAGTTCTTTAAAAGAGCACTATGTTTGGAATTAATTGGTCTAATTTTTGCTTTCTTCACATCAGTATTCTAAAAGAAAATGTGCCTCAAAAATATGATTTTCAAAATAAAGACATGTCAAAGCAAAATGTAACTCTTTATAAAAGTACAGTAGTACAAAAGCATTCATGTAGTAAATAGGCGACTAATTATTATAGTTTACCTTAGTTGTGCAGGATAAAAAGGGAGTACTGTCTAATTGAATTGATTCTGTTTTTTACAGACATGAGGCAACCAAGTGGCTCAACATGTTTTCCTTAAACACAGACAGGGCTTTATAGAATCGGCATCAAGGGTTAGAACATGCACTATCAATAGGTGACTATGACTTGGTGTCCACAGAGGCAGATAGGGTTACTGACTCACATAAACTCTAGCTGTGTGAAGGAAACAGTAAATGGCTTGCAATTGAGTACATCACAGATATATGAAAGTTACCTCATTCTGCATGTCAGCTGCAGTACCCTTCATGGCTGTCGATAGCACCAGTGTGAGACCAGTAGGACATTTGCAATTGCAAAGGGGCCTACCCACTTGGCTTTGATCAAATGTGCAGAGACACTTAAGCTTTGCATGGCAGCATGATATTATTTCATTTTTGATAGGGGTAGTTTCAACAAGTTAAAACAAATAATGAAAAAAATGAGTGGATCTATTTACAGGTTTACATTTACATTTGTGTCATTTGGCTGACACTTTTAATTCAAAATGACTTACAAGCGCATAGGTTCTTCCACAGGTTAAAAGCATAAAATCCATAACTGGAAAAAAACGCATGGTAGTGACAGGTAGTGACAAAACTGAGAAGTTAGTATATAAATGAGCAACCAGTATATGCCTGGTTGCTTATAATTGTTACTTTGAAATAAGAGTGATTGTCGGAATATGTTTGGGAGGAACTTCAGTGACCTGGACAACCCAGTCTTTCTTAATCCAATATGGCGTCATCAATTCACAGTGACAGCAGCAATGAACTCTGAGAGAAAGAGCCACAGCAAAGGCTTTTTTTTTTGAGGATTTATTTAAAAAACATTTTCTGTGACTCAACTGGTTGTCTTCGGATTTGTGAAAATGTGCAAAAACTAATTAATGAGCCTACATAACAAGAAGGTTGGGATTTCTTAAGCAAGGTTGTGGCAAGGGAATCTTCTATTAGTACAAGATTTTAATGTTCATAAAAGTCTTTAGTTATCACTAGCTTGATTCACTTTGTAAAACCTTGGCCTTTTTCTATTTTGAAATAATTTTTAACTTATCAATGGATATCAGGTTTTAACTTCTTAATCTGTGTGTGCATTTCCTACTGACATGCAAATTAAACAAAAATGCTGACAATGTCACTTCCCCAAATTCTATGGCTCACACATAAAGGCTTTTCATGTTTATAGAAGAAAGGCCATGGGTAGAGCAGAGAGGTGACCTCTCCTGCATTCTATTAATGAATGATTGTTTTCAATAACATACCACACATACTCTTTCACAGGTACTGTAACACAGAACATGGGCTGTAGGAAACCAAATCCATAGGGGAATAATCTTAGATAATTAACATAGAAACATTACATTTAAAATCATAGAAAATTAATAAAAAACTGTTTAGGGAGTTCCTATCTGAGTTTGATAGGATTTTCATCCTGATCTTTACATTTAGGTGAAAAACCTTTTTATGAAGTAAAAAAGTAAAGTAAGAGAACGGGCATGGAATAAGCTGAGTCATATTCTTTTAAGGCCTGGGCTTCAAAGTTGAAGTAATAACATGTGACTGAGAACATGTTTTAGTGTGGAGTTGAAGTGAGCATTAAAACATGATAATACAACAGATTATGATAATATAAAGCCCCGTGCCACTTTTCTGCAATCCAGCATGCATATTCATGTACTGTACTGTATGTATCATTTTGCATGTGTGTGTATATCAGAGAGAGAGTGAGGTAGGGAGAGAAAGAGAGAAAGAGAGAGAGAGAGAGAGAGAGAGAGAGAGAGAGAGAGATGTTGCTAAAATTAATATGTTCAGAAAGATGCATCAATACCCCTGGGCTTTCCCTCTTTAATCTTTTCTGTTGTTGAAAACTGAGGTGAAGGGCATGAGAGGGGAGAGAGAGAGAGGTACCACAACGATTAATGTCATCAATTCCCACTCTCCCCCCTCTACTCTAGCCCCTTCAGATCAAGAAAACAGTTTAAGCGTTTACGCTGCCAAACGGCTCGGTGGGAGAAGGAGAAGGAGAGAGGCCTGGTTTGCGGGGAAGCGATTCCGCAGAGATCTCTATCATTATAATAACTTTATAAGTGTTTCTGGTGCATTTCCTGTCTGATTTACTGCGCAGTCCCAGGGGCTGATGGGTAAGCACAGAAGACTCCCCTGCACAAGGCAGACCTGCTATTTTCGTACAGCAACCTGAGAATACTGTGCTATTAATCTGGATCTAAACGTAGCAGAAACATTAATAAAGCATTCCTGATAAATTACCTCCTCCAGTCTTAACACTATGAGTGTGTTGGCATCATAGGAGTGAACAGAGAAATGAAAAAGTCAATCTGCTTCCCAGTGCAGTCCCAACTCTCTCAGCCTCATATCCTCTCCTGGGTCAAAGGTGACACATGGACACATAAACCCTCATGTGGTGAAAGAAATGTGCAAAAATAGTTGTTGCGGCTTTCTATGCCCATTTAAAAAGTGAATGCAGTGAGGATAGAGAGATAAGCAGACACCAAAGGCTGAGCTGATATTTTACAATGGTTTTATGCAGGCACCAAGCAATTGGAAAAGTGACATTAAAGATGCAGATTTCTTTTCTTAAAATCTATATAATGGGTCTCACTTGGATCCATTACATAAACGATGGTGCTACAAGGAAATACATGTCTTACCATTATAAAAATTTCCCTAGTGAAGTCTGACTGAAGGAAATTGTAAAACAATATCTGCTTTGTAAATGGTTCCACCTTGCTAAGAGGCAAGCATGCAAAACATATTTCATATAACCATGAAGTAACAACATCTGGAAATGCTTTCCATAACATGCCTATCTTCTTTTCAGTTATTTTTAAAAGCAAGTGTATCTTCATCTGTGCTGATGCTTGACAGCAGACAGAAACAGAGTGGGTAGACAGACAAGGAGAAATTAAAATGAAAAGAAATGTTGAACATGTCTGTAGAGACAAGGTCATGTGCTTGTTAACACAAGAGCAAAAACTTTATCAAACTTATTTTATTCATCTGCAGCTACAACTTTTGTCTGTCACGCAGATGCTTGAATTTATTTTTTTTGTCAATGTATAGATCACTGATGTAAAGTGGCAGGTTATGTTGGAAATCTGTAATACATGTAAAATATTATAGTTTGTGGGTTGGTTGAGTGTCTAATTTGTTTAGAGAGAAACAATCTTCAAAATGTACCAACAGATTATACCACAGTGCCCTGTTTATCTGGAAACCAACGACCCGCGACTGATATAGCTTTCTAAATTCACTATAAAGAAACTACAGTCCTGATAGGTTCTGATTACGCATACATGTGCACACATTATTTATGAAAATATTGATAAATGAGGCCCAATGAGCCCAGAGGCATTTGATTGAACTTGAGCAGATAAGATGCTTCTGTACCATCAGCAGTTAATTATCAATGAAGGCAAGTGAGCCACACCTCTGACAGCCATACATGTTCAAACTATAACACCCCCACCATGTTTCACCACAGATGAGGGGGTTGCTTTGCCTCTTGGGCAGTTCCTCACTCTGATACAAGTCAATCTTGGTTGCATCTGTCCATAAGACCTTTTTCCAGATCTTTGTTGGCTCATGCTGTTTTTTCAGCTAATGGTTTGCATCTTGTGCTCTTTAAATATTTTTGTGAAGTCTTCTGCTGAGAGAAGTCGCTGACACATCCACACCTGTCTCCTGAAGACAGGCGTTTCGGGCAGGCGTTTGGAGGTGATTTGTTTATTTTTTGTCATTGACTGGAGAGGTCTTCCTTGGCCTACCAGCCCTTTTGCACTTACTGAGCTCACCAGTGCTCTCTTTCTTCTTAATGATGATTAAGAAGTTATGTTCTAACTGGTTATTTTGGTAAGCCTGTTGTTTGGCCTATGTCTGTTTTATTCTTATTTCTCATAATGGCTTCCTTGGCCCTCAAGTTGACAAATGGCAATAACTCCAAAGGAAATCAAAAGCCTAGAAGCAAGTCTAGATACTGGAAGCTCTTATACCCAAGGAAGCAACTAAAAACACCTGACTGATCAGAAACAGCAAAGAAGCCAACTGTCCAATTACTTTTGGTCTCCTAAAACAGGGGGACTATGCGTAAAACAGGATGCAAATACCATACATTTAAAGGTGACAGTATGCACTTAATCCTTACATTAATTGTTTAATTTCAAATCCAATGTGTACAGAGTCAAAATAACAGAAATTGTAGCACTGTCCAAATACTTAGGGACTGCACTGCATATTCCAGCGTTGATTTCAAGCTGCATTTTGATTGATCAACCTTCTGGTGATGATGAACAGAAAACAACTGTCTCAGCAGTATATGCCACATCTGTAACCCACGATACCCACCATGTACAAACCCAACAGCTAAAGGAGATGACTGTGGGCATTTGGTATTCTACTCTGAGCTGGAGTGCAGACACTCAGCTCCAAGTCCCTGCTGTCACTATGCTGGAATATTAGGAATCTGCATGTAGTGTAGCCATAATAGAAAACAAACAAGCTTTGATGTGGAAACAAACACTCAAAGCCTTCAGTCAACACCAGCTAGAATGTGGAGATAAAATCACACGGAATTAAAAAAGAAGGATATCCTACACTAAAGAAATGACTTGAGAAGCTCTTTAATTTTGGAAGCCACAAGAGAACTCCACTTGTATGTTTTTCAAATAGCTGCAGTACTTCCGACCACTACAATATTTGTCAAATCTACTGAACTCTTGAAGGTAGATCGGGGAAAGGGGTTTAGATGTATTTAATAAAAGGATGTGTGAAGGAACTATTTACTGGAGAAAGTATGTTTTTTTTTTTTGTTGTCTGGTGTTTTGGCACAAAACCAAAAGTGAAACCATTTTTGTGTTCTCAATGCACAGCGAAAGACAATAACTTTTAGCAATGGATGTCCGCAAAAATCAGCTTTGTTAACTGGGGCATTTAGTGCTTTATATTCATTGTTAAACACTGTAAACTGCAAATGGCTAGGTCTGAAGCAAACGTTCAGTCAAAATGCTGTTATATCAAAGAGCTCCAAACCTTGAGCATTGTGAAGCAATCATCTGTTACAGAGTGCACAGTTCCAGAGATAATTTCCTCCGATCATAATAAAATCAACACGATTACAATTCAACCAAAACATGACGACTTTATGGTGACGTCCCCATGGCGCTGTCAAAAAGACATTAGAAATAGGTCACATTTTAGTGTCTGCCATCCAGATGAAAATTAGACTAGAATACGACCTCAGAATGATGTCTGCTGATCAGTGCCTTTACTGCTTTATAGCTAATGGTACATCTGCGAGGCACCACAAAAACAGTTTACCACAGTGCACTACTGGTGCCTTCCCTCTTTCAGCATGTGAGACAGGAATATAAATTACTTGTGAATTAAGCCATAGGCTGTCTTCTTTATGCCTGCCCCCCCCCCATTTTTAACTTTAATCTAATGTTCTGTAAGTTACCAAGAGTAAGAACTTCTGCCATATAGGCACCATTGATACTATTGCTATTGAGGATAACATCACTACGAGAAGTTGCTACTATTCTGCTACCGAGGCATGAATGTGTTGATGTATATTTGCCACTGTCAATTAGGAAAGAAATAGAACCCCCCTCTGGCTTTGTTATTGCTGGAATGTGCAAACAACCATCCTGTTAATACTTTATACTTCTTTGTCATGCCAAATGGCTACTTTTGTCATCTGCAAGGCTGGGGAAGGGCCAAAATACTCTTCAAACCACCAACTCTGATGATCCCAGTTGTTTCATTATTCATTTTGAAGAGCAGAAGCCAATTTTTTAATGTTTGTTTGCCACTACTAAATTCCATGAGTTCCTTGAGTGAATTCAATTAATTGTTCTGAAGTAAGACCTTTGCATAGTACACATTTATAACTTCCTGTTAACTTGTATTATTATTTAGATTTCTAATGTCCAAATGTGAGAGAATAGTCCATTTGCTTCACTGCGGCAGTAGCAGACCGACAATGTTGTGAATATAACCCTTGAGAAAAAATTGCAAATGTAATTTTTTGAGTCAGGGATGGTGAAGCATATGGGTGGAGCAGTAAACATGGCACATTTCAATAACCTTTGATCTATGGATCGAAATGCAAACATGGTCATGGATTTTAAACCACATCTGGGAATTTTACTGACATGACGGGCCCCTTTAATGACTCTTTTATTTCACCTGAGAATAAGAAGTGGAAACAATTCAATGAATGACAAAGACATCATCGAGGCTACAAACGGGTACATGCAAGTTCCCAACAAAATAACTAGTTGACCTAAGAAGCACATGAAGGTGCAGGTGGTGGTCATGGTGTAGCACCCCCTCTGGCTGCACCCCCTAACTCATTCCTCCTGTTAGACATGTATGAAAAATGTCAATAGCAAAAGGAATGCTGGTTCACATCTGACAACATTAATCAAAGCCGTATATTAATGTTTCAGAACGCTTGAGAAGCCTCCATTTCATGAACTTTCAACTGGCCTCCTAATATCAGTACTACATATCCCAGTATAAATGCAAACAGGCAGAATGTGCCCCGGGCATCAGCACTACAAACCTAAGAACACTCGCGACGGATCACAAAAGTGCAACAGCACGAGACGATTCAGTCACACAGTGTGGGAGCACATCTCTCCCTGGCTGTGTAGTTGCTACATGGAAACATAACATGGGTTGGAATCGAGCATTGTAGGACAGGTAAGTACAGTTGGAAATACAGGATCATGTAATTAAGCAAAACATAAATGTAAAAATGGACTCATGTTGGCTCAATGTTTTTCAGATTTAGATAAGGTAACTTAGCTTAGCAAAAAGGTTTCTTTTGTTTCAGATGGACCTGTTCCAAAATGTAGACTAAGTTAGCCTCTCAATGCAATGTTAGTAGCTATATGCCATTATCATGCGGTAGTCGACACAAAGCACATACAATAAGTCTACTCCTGAAGACCTACTGAGGAGGTTACATGTATAATAATCTTGCTCTTTACTTTGTCTCAGAATGCGGCATTGCATTGCAACTAATGATATCGATTGTAAGAATCTAATTAGTTGATGTCTATTTGCTCGTTGTATCAGATTGGGCTAAATGGTAACCACATGTGCCCCATCATGCAGTAAGGTTGGGTGTATGTCATGGAAGTCACGGGAGTCACATATTCTGTGATTTCGCCATTTTTTTGGCAGTTCTTTTGATGTTCCCCATTTTTTGCCATTTCCACAAGTTACTCTGTTTTTAGTGCTTTCCATGATTTACCCTACAGCATTATTTCTTGAGGCCCACACAATACTACAAAATGCTGAGAGAAACAAAGTGTGACAACGTACACCAATGTTTTCTTTTCTCCCATGTAAATTACCTGAAAAATTAGTGCAGCTGATTAGCCAGACTGTTTTCACACCCTGACTCCCAGGTAGAGGGAGGGTGGAAAGCCAGCAGTTCAAGGCCCTTGAGGACAGTGGTTTGAGGAAAAGGGCTCTAGAATGAGCTGGGATCAAGATTCCCGTCCCTGTCAGTGGTCGCAATCAGATTTTCAATCAGATGTGCAATCACAACCTTATGGTAACATTGTAACAGGCGCTCCATCAAATACTAAACCTTGCAATGTAGGCTACAAAATATTGTCCTAAAACAAACTTTAAAAAAATTGTAATGGTGTTATATTTAACTACATATTTTAAATGCTCTACTATTAACAATGTTCTGTTAAATTAAAGTTAAAGCATTTAGCAGACCAAATTAAGTGATAAAATGCACTTGCCTATCAGTGCATATTACTTGTATAGCTATAAGAGCCAGCAAATGCATGTTTATTTCAATTTTTCTTCCTGTTCATACAATTGTGCATGTTATTTCAATAAGTTTCCCACTGCTGCAGATGAGATCTACTCATTTCATAAATAAATGTGTAACCACTACAACCACGGCAATTCAAAATGAAGAATTAAAATTCACAATGCTAAATATCAGCTGTACTTATCAGTCATTGGCTATTTCAATTATTTTATTGGCAATTGGTATCGGCCGATAAAAACCTGTATGAGGAAATCACTGACCTCCCTTTTTCTGCACAATTTGGAATGCCCAATTATATTCACCAGCCAGGTCAATACAGGAGAGAGCAGACAGGCATGTGCTCTTCTCCAAAACATGCCGTGTCAGTCCACAGGCATGAGTCAGCAGCTTGTGCAAGCAAACTTTAGGCACCCAACTGATCAATAGTTGTGAGCGATGAGACGCGCTCATCCGAGCAAAACTTTCCTCCATGGGCGATGAAACGGCTGCTACGGTGAAGAATTTGGGCAACCAGTCAGCTTAAAGAACCTTTGAGAAACCATCACTACAGCTGCATCTACTGCGTATTAATAATGTCTCACCATTACTGAGAGTCCCTTCCTTTGGTAAAACTGGTGTTCAGAAGTAGTACTTACCAAGACTGAACTGAGAGAAATGCTACAAAAAGCAATTCCAATTTCTACTCTTTTCCACTGGCCTACTGAATTGCAGCATATGAATATTTATTCATTATTATAAGAGGGGAATTTTATAAGAATTTTCATTCATTAACGGTATTACTCTTGCATTTGTTATTGTATTGAACTATATATAATATGCTTGTAAAGCTAATGTTAAATATTAAAATTTTCTGGATGGAAAATGTTTTGCCAGTCTGAAATATTTTCATCATAAATACCAAGAATCTGCGATACAATACAAACAGTTTAATTGTGTCATTAACAATCAATAACCACTCCTAGTTAGACCATTTCTGCATAAAGAAACCGAGAAACACTTATAAAACAGTCAGTTGTAACAAAATAACCGGTGTTCTCATTGCAATAAACTCATAAAAAAGAAACACTTTTTATACAGAATATTTATACAGGAATAGCTTCAAATTGGATTGTTAACCAAAGGAAGACACATTGCAAACATCAATTTTCACATAAATTGCATATGTTTTTTTTTCCTCTAAGGTGTTCTATAGGTTAGTAATTTACCTAAGCTTATTTGCATGATAGTAAAAATTGCATACAACATTAATCGTGAAGCTTGTAGCATGAGTTGCTTGACATATAGCACTTTTTATAGGCAACCTTTAAAGCACATTTTCCATTTAAAACGTTTAAGACACTTGTTTTTTTTTTACTGCCCATCAAAATTACATTTATAAATAGAAAATATCAGTAAAATAAAAAGCATTACATAACAAAAAATTTCAAATCAACAAAAACAAAGTAATTACATCAGAACGCTGCAAAACGATCTGCAAATAAATAATGAATGATGACAAAAACAAAGAAAGGTTGTGTTTCACATTTCAAACTGTGTGGAGATTCAGAAATTACAGTGACAACGTTTTTGCAAAATAATTGAACATCGGCAGTGCCATATAGTACAAGGCATTTGTTGGCATAGTTTCTCTTTAAAACTGTATCTTTTTACAGTTAATATATGTCTCTCTATATATTTATATTTCTTCCTAACAAATAATATTGTAAAGATTGAGCCGTTCCTCAGTGCTCATGCGTCCTCAGGTTCCAGAGTTTGAGTGGTCCGTAATCAAGTTTATGCTCTAAAATCATAGCAATTCTGCTAGCAGGCGTCAGACTTGGTACCTCACCTTTAAGGCCTAGTCGTTGACTTTTTTTCTACTTATGCATTTTAAAATCCAGTGAACACCACGTACGTAAACACCTATGAAAGTCTATCAAACTCCATTGACTTTATCAGTAGCTCAAAATCAGTGTAAAAACAATGGACATCAAGTGCAGTCAGCAAATTTCCATGGTAACATTTTTTTGTGCAAGTTATTAAATGATGCATCAGTCTTTACAGTGAATATTACAGGGTGTATTTTTAATTTTTTTTTTTACAAAATCAAAAGAAACAAACAAGTCTGTTTAAATAGTATTACAGTGGCACTGCAAGAAGGGAGAGTGAGCGCCAGGGCTACTCTTTGGAGTCATGGTCGGACTCGGACTGGACCTCTCCGGTCAGGTGCTCCTCGATCTTGATGGAGAAGATGGTGCTGCTGGTCTGCGTGCTCTCGTCCAGGTCCTTCAGCAGCTCGCCCTCCTTGAAGCTGGCCAGGTCCTCCTCGAAGGCCGCGTGGTCCTTCAGCTTGCCGTGGTGGTTGACGTAGATGCGCTGGTTCTGGAAGAACTTGATGATGGTGTGCTTGGGCAGGTCCAGCTGGGCCGACAGGGTGTGGATGGCCTCCTCGTCGGGGTACAGGCCCACGTCCTGGATGAAGCTCTGCAGGATGCCCAGGGCCTCCAGGGAGATCTTGTTCCCCGGCCGCCCTTTGCTCCGGCTCTCGTCCTCTGATTCGGCGGGCGAGGCTGTGGAGGGCTGGCGAGGGGGCAGGCGCGGCCCCGCCTGCTGCTGCTGCATCGGCTGCTGCAAGGGCTGCTGGGAAAGAGAGGGCTGGGACGGATGCTGCTGAGGCATCAGGGGCTGGTGCTGAGGTTGTTGATGCGGCAGGGCCTAGCGTTGGGAGAAAAGTAAAGTCAAGGAGTCTTAGTAAGTTTGCATGCTGACACGTCCATTCAAATTCACTCTGTAGTTTAAGGAGATTTGACCATTTTCAATATTTCCAAAGTTTAATTTCATGTTCTTTTTTCAGGTTTTATGGATTCTGATTTAATACCTTGTTCAGTTTAACATGATAAGGTCGAAAAAGAATTTGAACCTAAACCAAGTCTAATTCCAGTGCACTACCTACTCAACACTGTTCCCATTTTGTGCTGATACTTATTTGTTACTGACCACATGAGCAATTCCTGAAATAAGTCAACCCTTATTTCTTTAATCCGAGTGATAAATTGAACATAGTTAACAGAAAGCATGAAAGGTGTTCTGTTCTGGCTCCAATCTCGTGTTGCTTCTTCCCCGCCAACGTGTTTAGGATACCTCTTCCCGACCATAAACCTTAGAATTCACACAGGGACTATAAGGGTCTCCTTAGTGTAAGGTCTCAACTGCTCAGCCAGCATCATTCACATCTGTTCTTATCAAATTCCATTCATATCGCTGTACGTCCACGACACAAATGACGGGCAAAAGCTTAACTCCGACTGAATGCCTACACAAAGTCAATTGGGTTTGCTGATCACAACCAATTGAAAGTGTGATAATGCTATCACGGTCCGTTGTTTTTACAGCGCTGTTATTCTGCTGGCCAGGTTCACATCAGACTGAGCACAAGACGCATTAAAATGTGAACAATGAGGCATTCTGGGACGGGAGAGAGCAGGGAGGGTAGATATGACAGCCAGATGACCACACAAACCCTGTTTTTTCCTGGCCCAGCCCTGACCCAGAAGCAGTGGCACTGATGAACAGATGTGGTGTGCTGCTGCCATTCCCACATGCTGGCTTTCTTTGTAAATCAAAGATAAGAACAGACTCTAGCACACAAACTTGTGTGGGAACTACAGTAATGTAATTCAGCTCTGCTGGCCAGCAGGGACAGCAGCAACCTACCCAACTTGTAACCTGAAGAACAACTGTGTAAATGCACTTACCTTTATTAATTATAAGTATGAATATGTATCATATCATGTATGAAAGTCCAGTCTTAGAACATGGCTGAAGGTATGAACAACATAAAAAGGACATTCAATTTCATTAAAATGTAATAATTAAATGCATTTTTTGGAAGAGGAACTGCAAAGCCACATTTTCTCATTTTATACAGGCTGACAGCACACAGCAGTAGTGCGTGACATGTATGTAGGTTAGGTACAGTTAAGGTTGCTTGCATGCATTCAGGTGGTTTGTGTGGGTAGCTGTCTGTGTGCAGGACTGTGTGTGTATATGCGCTTGCAAATGCACGAGTGTGTGCTCAGGTATGCATGCTGACATTTGTGTGTGGGTAGATAAGAACTGTACTGCATGCGCGTGTGTGTGTGTGTGTGTGTGTGTGTGTGTGTGTGTGGATAAATGGCCCAAGGGACTCTACACTGTTTTTTTTGTTTTTGTTATCTAGCCAAAGCTTTTATCCAAAGCGACTTACAGTAGATTGAACTAAGCAGGAGCCAGTCCCCCCAGGAGCAATATGGGGTTAAGAGCCTAACAGCTGCACAGATCTTATTGTTGCTACACCAGGGCTAGCCAAGCACCTTAGCCAGTCTCCAGTCCGCACCCACCTGCATGGGGTCGGAGGGCACGTGCATGAGCTGAGGGGGGCGGTCGGCGTGGTGCTGCGGGCCTCCGCTGCTCTCCTGCTCGTAGATGGCGTCGCGCTCCGTCTGGGCCAGGCTCAGGAAGCGGCGGATCATGGACAGGTTCTCCCACAGGGTGCGGTTCTCTGGAGAAGGGTCCTCCTTCCAGCGCAACAGCTCACACAGCCAACCCTGCAGCAGGAGGAGGAAGAGGCTGCAGTCACGCCTTCCACGTTCCCGCCTCACACACCCGCTGAGGATGTGTGTACGTTACACATGGACGTTCGTACACCCCACAACATGGGCCGGACGGACATGGAGCGCAGAACGAAAATGGCGCAAATGAACTAAAAATGAAAAAATATGTATACTTCAGTCCTGAGGTTCCAGCATACACGTCGTGCGATAGTGTGATAAGGAGAACTTGAGCACCGGCAGAGGGAAAGCGAACTGAACTGGCAGCAGCTTGGAGAAGGGTTAAGGAAACTGGCCTTGTGGCATTGTTGCTAGCTTAAACCCAGAGTGAGGCAAATGTCATTAAGCAGGGCTCTGAACCTGAAATGCTTGAGGAGATATTCAGCTGTATAAAATGATAATGTGGAAAGTGTACTGCCCTGGATCTGGGGTGCTGCTAAGGGGATGAATTATGTAGCGATGTGATGAGAGGCCAGGCTGGGAGAGACCGTGTGGGAGACGGTGTGTGTGAGAAGGGAAAGAGTGCCTGAATGTTGGGGGGAGAAAATGGGCAGGAAGAGAGAGCTCCAGGAGAGTGTGGAGAGGTGGATGCAGAGCTCCAGGAGAGTGTGGGGAGGTGGAAGCAGAGCTCCAGGAGAGTGTGGGGAGGTGGAAGCAGAGCTCCAGGAGAGTGTGGAGAGGTGGATGCAGAGCTCCAGGAGAGTGTGGGGAGACGGTGTGTGTGAGAAGGGAAAGAGTGCCTGAATGTTGGGGGGAGAAAATGGGCAGGAAGAGAGAGCTCCAGGAGAGTGTGGAGAGGTGGATGCAGAGCTCCAGGAGAGTGTGGGGAGGTGGAAGCAGAGCTCCAGGAGAGTGTGGGGAGGTGGAAGCAGAGCTCCAGGAGAGTGTGGAGAGGTGGATGCAGAGCTCCAGGAGAGTGTGGGGAGACGGTGTGTGTGAGAAGGGAAAGAGTGCCTGAATGTTGGGGGGAGAAAATGGGCAGGAAGAGAGAGCTCCAGGAGAGTGTGGAGAGGTGGATGCAGAGCTCCAGGAGAGTGTGGGGAGGTGGAAGCAGAGCTCCAGGAGAGTGTGGGGAGGTGGAAGCAGAGCTCCAGGAGAGTGTGGAGAGGTGGATGCAGAGCTCCAGGAGAGTGTGGGGAGGTGGAAGCAGAGCTCCAGGAGAGTGTAGGGAGGTGGGAGCAGAGCTCTAGGAGAGTGTGGGGAGGTGGGAGCAGAGCTCCAGGAAAGTGTGGGGAGGTGGAAGCAGAGCTCCAGGAAAGTGTGGGGAGGTGGAAGCAGAGCTCCAGGAGAGTGTAGGGAGGTGGTGGGCTGGTGGGCTGCTGGCTGTGTGGCAGAGCAGCACTGTAATCTCCTGGCCTGAGAGCAGCCACAACCCCAATACACACACAGACACATGCACGCATGCACACACACATACATACACACACACACAGGCTTACGCATGCACGCGCACACACACACACATCACACATGCCACACATGTAGGCACACACAGACACATGCACACATACACACACACACAGGCACACACACACACACACACAGAAAAATGCATGTATGCACACACTCACACCACACACACATGCAGTCGCGCGCACACACACACACACACACACGTGGCCACACACTCACACACAGAGGGTCAGATGGAGGCCAGGAGAAAGAGAAAAGGGGAACCCCATGTTAACACCTTGTTCTCTGCTCTTCAGGCATTTGCATGCAGTGGGAACTGGGCTGTGCTCATCTGATGCCAGTGGTTTTAGGGGAACTTTTTTCCCAAACCAACTGGTAATGAGGTAAATCTTAGCACACACCATTCATGGGGGCACACGCACACACACACGCACACCCAACCCAGCTGGGTTAATGCAGGCTCCAAGGTCTGAGCAAACCGAACTAAAACATGCAAGTGGGTTCCACCTTAATGCCGTGATCTCTGGAATTAAATCAAGTACACTTCCAATTCAGAGAGCTTTATACATAAAGGCAAACATAATTATGGTATTAACGACATTCAAGTCTTCATTGGCTCAGTTCAAAGGTCTTCGGCTGGTCTTATATAAGGTGGATATAAACTAAAGACTAGCAGTAAAAGTAGGGCCTCAGCAGCCTTGGACATTAAAATGAGACTCTACTACCTACACCACACATTTCACTTCTAATACAGATTCACTGTATGAAATATATTCAGTACTGCGCAAGTATATGCCAACTTTCAACATGAATCAAGAATCAACAGATTCTTTTACAGGTAGTTGCCTATGACAACAAAGCCATTCATTGTTACCTATAAACAACACAGTCACACATGGAGACATGGCTGGAATACGAAAGAATGCCACACTTGATTAAACAATTTATGTTACGGGAGGGGGCTAACATTTCCCAATCATGACATTTCATTTTCAGCTGCATCCATTATACGCTGTCAGCTGCTGTTAAGTCTTTGCTCAGAGAAACCTGTCTCTGAATAGGAGATATCAATAATTTAAACGCATTCATCTTTCCTTATCCACCCAGGGTGAAGAGACACTAATATGATCAAAGACATGCGAGAGGAACACTAGTGCAAACCCTTGCAGGAGAAAACAAGACTAACATGGGCATAGAGCACAGTCTTTCTAAAACAATACCTTAGTTTAGTAAATTAAAAGTTTATTGAGAGTGAACCTCCCGATGTGCATTTCCTAGGCCTTGTTCATCATCGGAGCAGAGGTCAAAACGGTACACATTCACAGGGTAGTAAACTTTTCAACAGCCACACACAGAAAAGCACTAACTCCATTGTATAGCTGTGTATAAATAGCAATGTGGCTTTCTGATAAAAATATTTCTCTGGGAACACAATGGCTGAATTCATGCGCGAGATTCACCCAGCGATGCAGCACACCGTGTGTGTGTGAGAGAGAGAGAGAATAAGAGAGAGAGTGAGAGAGAGAGTCACAAGCTGCCAATGAGTGGACAGGCCCGGCTCTGTCAGAGAACAGCCTGTTATTCACGTCCTGTCCAAGGCGGACACACATTAGCACATTAATAAACAGGTCAGTGTGCTGAGGACCCACACACAAAAAATGGCCCCACAGTCCCTCTGCGGTCAATCCATGTCTGCAAACACTTTCTTCTAATCGCATTTCTCCATTATCAGCCAACCGTCCGCAATGCGCCACCAACTGCTGCTCTCGTTAACAGGGCTGAGGAACTTATTACAACTGTTTTCCAAGAAAACAAAGAATGTTTGAGAAGATTCGCTTTCGGGAGTTTATGGATATTATTTCAGTTTTACTATAAGTTTTCAACTATATGTTTAGAGAAGTTCCTGACGACCTGTCGGCATTATAATGGCTAGAATAAGGACAAAACTTGCATTTCAAGCAGCTCCAAAGCAGCCTTATGCCTCTATTTTGTGTCTGTGGAATAATTGAAGATTATTTTTTTTAAATGACATTAAATCTTATTTTTGGTTGTAACCATGTCCTACTGCACACACCTCCTGAGATGTCTGCACTCAAAAGATGTACAGGCCCAATATAAAAATCGATACTTGGAAAATGCAGTTAAATTTGTCTTTTCTCATAATAAAGCCACTTAAAAAAAATAGATTGAAAAAAACAGACCATAAGTCTATGGTTCACATATGCTTATGCCTAATTGAAGTTTGCAGGTAAAGCTTCAGTAGAAAAATTTACATAATCCCTCAATCAATGTTTTCAGTCAGGATCAAGAGCATAGTGAGTCAATGCCACTTTAAGAGCTTACTGTATTTTCAAATGTTTGGTACATGTCCAGCCACATCCCTGGGAAAGATTTTCCCTGACACACCACAGGTACTTTTCCTACTTTATGCAAATGGATGAAGTCTGTTTCTTCCCTAACTGACAGAGATGTGGAAGGGCAGCTGTCTGATTACAGCATTACCTTCTCTGTAAACATTTGAATGTAAACAAAAGGACGAAAAATGTTTCGAAATCAAGTTATTTCAAAGTTTAATGAATTCAAATCATTGTTAATGGAATACTTCAGCTAGTCCGCAGTAAATGCAGTTGCATAGGAGAGAGACAAACATCTCCATGTCACAACTAGGAACAAATGGGTAAGAGACAAAGCATTATTGTTTTTCTCTTCTTGATCCTGGCAGCAGCCCAGCTCCTGCAGACAATGTTATGCAGATAAATTCAAAAGATAACATGGTTCGTTCAAACCTGTTATTCCCCGCGAATAGCTCTGCACAGTTACGTGTGCTGTATTGGAAATATGTGGCGGGCACTCATTGCGTCCATCTGCTGACAGAGAAATATTAATGCACACTTGTCTGTGTTCTCACAGCATATGCGAATCTCCTGCAACAATAAGCAAACACATGCTGAAAATAGACTGAAACGGACGCATTTTGTGGAAATCTTATTATGCAAATAAAAATGCTCTAAGCTGATATTCAAATTTTTCTTGGCGAAGGGCGAAGGCACTGAACGAAAAAATGGCCCGGTAAAAACCCGGCCGGGCGGCCCCAACGCTGACGTTAAGGTGGTCAACCCTGTTAACTTCTGTATTTGCCACTGGTCAAAGCACGAAAACTGATTACGTACCATTTCGTAAATCTGTATTACCCCAGTATTATCCACTGACATCAAGATTGACTTCAAGGTAGTCTAATTACAGCATAAACAACAAAATAAGATCTGCATCAAACATGAGGAAAAACAGAAAAAGCCCCGGGTTAAGAGATGTTTCGCACGCAGTGAAGCAGTCGAGCCACCACCCAGGTCACTCAACCACAGTTCACTTCCTCTGAGTAACTGAAGATCTCCAAAGGTGATACCAAATGTAAGAGCCAAGTTCAAACCTGCTTTAAAGTTTTTATTCTCTCCCATACAACACAAAGCCAGAAGCTATACGAAGATATGTATGCTTCACTGTGTAATAAAATTACTGTTGTAGAAATGCTTTTAACGCTTAAAAGTTTTGTGGGGTTTCTACAACCAGCAAAGTTCATAAATGAAAATGAAGACTGTTAGTTTCCAACTATATTATTTTTTAGCTCGTACTCTCAATGCAGAATAGTTCAATACTGCAAACACTGAGTTTCAATTACATACATTCCTACATCATTTTCCATTGATCCACCCACAGCATTTAACCAATTTTCAAATGATATGAAATGCAGCTCATTTCAGAGTGAACATTCAAGTGTTAAATTCTCTGGCACGACGATTCAATCATTTTTAACCTTTAACATCCCTCTTTAGATCGGTTATGGAGCAGCTTTAATAAAGCGTTAAAGGCAGCAGTGTTCATGCTGCTGTTACCGTGTATCTCTGCATGTATGAACATCTGTTCAGCTGAAACAAACAGCATGTTATTCTGCTCCTCTACCCTGAAAGTGAGACACATGAAGTAGGGACCTAACGCAGTCCCGTGGTGCACACCAGCTGGGGACTGTGTGAAGTCAACACGTTCGGGTTGAAGGTCATGACCTCCTGCATCACAATGGGGATTCAGCAACGCCCACAGATGGAGATCGAGCAGTTCCCATGTACATGCTGGGAGCGCCAGCCTGAAAACCATGCTTACACACACAAACGCACACATGATGCCACTATTTTTAATCTATTACTTTCCCCTCGCGAGACTTCCTGTGATTTTTGTGTCGATAAGTTTAGCTTCGGAAATGCGAACAACTGGAACAACATTCATTCCCTTCCAACCCAAAACAGAGAAAAAAGAAAAGAAAAAAATATTTTTAAAGCAAGGCTAGGGGTTGGCTCCATACAATTCAGGATTGCAAGTGCATTTTAAATAATTTACAATGGGGAGGGGGGGGGGCATTTCTGAGATACACTGGATTGCGTTCGTCGAGAAGCGCCAGTAAAAGAGGTTCTGATCTAAACAAAGGCGTAAATTGTGTGATTTCGTGCGGAGGAGCCATTTGATGATGGGCATTAACGTTGCGCCTTAGATTAATTATACCTTTATTGTGGGGTTTGATAATTGGATACAGACAGCTAGCAGCTGTCTCTGGATCTCTGTGTGGCACTGCAGCCCGACTCTCTCCCTCACTGCAGGGCCCGGCAGGTACAGCCGCACATAACACCCATCACTCACTGCTGAGGAAGACACATAAAGGAGCTGCTGACCCTTCACAAAATCAGCCATTTACTACAAGCTTTACAGCAGCTCAAGACGCTATTTTACCAAATAAAGCATAATCCTGACAAATCAGTGCTGCAATTATTTCATTACAGAAAAGGGAGAAAATAGGGAAAATTTCAATGTGCAATTTAAATCGAAGGCTTTTTTTTTTCTCGTTTTCATGTACTGCATGTTCAGTCTGTAAGTTTGATTTTAAAAAGTGCAATTTTTAAAAAAAGTGCAATTTTAAAATGGCTTTATTTGCAGTGGCTGCACAATTCTATTTTAAGCAAATAGCATTTTCAAATTAAGTGTACAGCACAGATTTTAGTTGGTCAAAAAGCAGCCATTACAGCTACATTAAAAAGGGAGTAACGGTATATAGATATTTTGAAGAAAAAAAAAATCTTAATTCTTAATGAATAATTAGGCCTACATTTTTCAATCAGTATGAAAGGAAATGTGCATCATACTGCAGCCAAGAGCTAAATGCAGTGGCTACTCAGAAGAGAAGAGAATAGAATAGAATAGAATGCAACAGGATATTTTCGAGTGCAGAAAACAGAAAACTTTCAAAACAGGCAAAAAAATAAATAAATAGGTGAGAACGAAATGGACAATATTTTCCCCTTCCTTTCTCACAACATGTGGTTTTGATTTGAGAGAAAATGAACAAGCTGTTTGTGGTTAAACTGTCTAATCGGCTGTTATCGGGCTTGCAGCGCTCTGAAGATTTACAGGATACATCAGCTTCTGTCACCGAGAGGGGAGGGACGGAGGGAGGGAGGGAGGGTAAAGAAGTGAGGGGGGGGGGGGGATAAGGGCCGGAGAGAGGGGGAGGGAGCGGGCCGTTCTGAGTGAGCCGTCAGAGAGGAGAGGGGGGGGGGGGAGAGAGGGAGAGAGGGAGGGAGGGAGGGAGCGGGGCGAGACGCCGGGCCCGGACGCGGACGTGCTCGCGCTGCATCTGCCGGGGCCCGCTAGCCGCAGTTAAATTGAAATATTTCACAGCGTGTGTCAGAAGCATGCAGAATGGTAATTATGACAGATCTGATTAAGCGGGCGAGCCGGGGGCTGGGCGAGAGGCTCCGGGCTGCAGGTGCGACCTTGTGCATTCCTGCGTGTGTAAATAAAATTAATTACAAGCGTGGGGGCGCGCTGCGCGTGACACCGCGCGCGCCGGGAGTCCCACGGGGGGGACCCTAATGGAATATTTTCCCCGAGTCTAATAATACAGTTGGTATTGACTTGAGGTAATTAGAGGGATCATTAAAGCGGTTTTCCCGGCGTATTTGCCTGCCTGATCAGATTAGCGAGAATGGGACTCAGAACAAGCCCTGTGTGGTCTGCTGGAGGAGGCAGAGAGAGGCTACCAAATCGCAGGCGTGCTGATGAGCGGTTCGCTTATGCGCAAACCGTGCGCCCCGAACCTGCCTCGCTCCACCGAGGGGGAGAGGGAGAGAGAGACAAGGTCAGAGGCAGGAGACGCAGGGGGAAAGGAAAAGGGGGAAACTCACAGATTTGGGAGAAAAGGAGGATAAAATAAGGCCAGGGAAGGTTCTGTCCATTATAGGGGGGGTGGGGGGGTGGAGAAAGATTTCATAGGCAGCCTGCTTTTTGTGAAATATTTCATAGAGGAAATTAATTATTCAGAGGTCCAGCTCTCTGGTTCAAGAAATTGTGCCTTCAATAAAACAGGGAACAGTGTCTTTTGCAGGGGTTGCCATGGAAACCTAATAACCAAGCAGGCAGATAAATAAATAAATCAATTAATAAAGCAGCCCTGGCCTCCCCCTCTCTCCCTTCAGGTATAGCTCATCACACCCCTTCTCCCTGGCTTTACAGAAGAAACACTTGAGTTTTCAGTGTATAAACAACTCTAACCACAGTAAAAACCTCAAGTTCACCGTTTTCCCGTGCAGCAGCAGACGTGAGACCTCCCTCTGGACCACCTGTGTTCCCACCCTACGACACATCCTCTGAATCCCCTTTCAGAAACGGCTGGGTTTTTCTCCGCCATGCCCCCCGCTCATTCACATTTCACACCAGCTTTTCCTTCTCTCCCGAATTCTCACACTGTGCCAATCAGCGTACCTCTGCTACAGAGCACCCCACACCTGCCTCTGCCACAACAAACAGGCCCCAGTCAGACCAGGGCCAGCACAATGCACAGGCCAGGAACAGGCCAGGAACAGGCCAGGAACAGGCCCGTGACAATGGGCTCCATATGTCTGGGGCAGGCATGTGGAGTAAAGGCTAAAGGAAGGTGCGTAGGACAGAACATGTGTCAGACACAAATGTGTAAGAGAGAAATGTGCACTTGAATTAAGGACTTGAATTGCAGTTTTTGCACACAGATTCGCTTAACCAGCAGCCAGAAACATGGCTTTCTAATGAACCCAAATGAGCATTTGAGAAACCCTACCTCCCACGAAGAGAAATTGGAATATAACTTATGAAAATATGAAAGTCTAAAAATAAAGTGGTATAATGAGGTAATGTTACAATGTACCAATGTACTATAAAGTAATTCTTTTTTTTTTCTTTTTTCTTTTTTTTTTTTACATAAAGCCAGTGGGAACCATTTTCAAAATATACAAATCAGTAGTTTGTACAACTTAACAACTACCGAGTATTAGGTCGGTTGTTAAAGGCAATTGATAACATTTGTGCCATTTTCTTCGTAACTATATTTATTACTTTAACTGTAGCAAACTAATTGAAATGCATAAAATCTTGAAATTGGCTAGTTGAAGTACTGATGCTCGAATGGCAATTTGTTTTTCAAATTGTCTTTGCAAGCCAAGCAAGTTATTTACACGACATTAGGGTGTGTAGAGAGGCGCACGACGAGACGCCGGTCTGATAAACCGTGCATGTGCGCGTTATCCTGTCGGGAAGCAGGGGCCAGACTGTCTGTGTACGCACGTGTAAGTGCATCTGCGTGGGCGTCCGTGCATGCGTGTTCACACGTGTCAGCGCGAAGAGGAACACAAAAGGCAGGCGACGCTGGAACTGCGAGCGCGCCTTTGCGTTCAGGCCCGGGAGACGGTCGAGCGCGCTCTCCCCAGGGCTGCGGACCAGAGAGACAATCCCCGGCCCCTGGAGAGCGGCGTAGCGGGCACTCGGTGACAGATGGCGCCCCCGCCGCTGCTCCCCCCCCCCCGTGGCAGGCTCACACCAGATCAGTGACATTCTGTCTCATTAGAGCCTGGCTAATTAGCGCAGCCTCTTGCAGGGGGGAGGCCGTTGCACTGGTCACTCAGAAGGCCCGGCGGCTGGGCGATAGCGGGCGGCCTGTGATCTGATTTACGCTCAATCACAGGCCCTCAGGAGGCGCGGGGCCCGCCCACACGCGCCTCCTGACACGGCCGACCACTCCCCCACACCGCTGCGCTCCGCGGGAGGCAGGACTGCGGCTCCAAGGTTAGAGACTCCATCTCCACCAACAGCGCCAAAAAACACACAGGAAAAAAGGATTTGTGTCAAGACAAAAATGTAATAATGTTCTGTTTAAATGTTAACATAACCCGCCCTTCATTGGCGTAGGCAAAATAAAAAATTAAAGAAGATGCGGAAAATGCAAGGGTGATTTAATCCAATACCATCAAAGAAGAATAAGTGCTCTGTTGTTACTGAGTGAGTGTGTGAGGTAACAACGCCCCCCTCCCCCCAAACACACACACACACACACCCACACACCCCTCCCCCTCCTCTCCGAGGGGCGCTGCCACACGGCGGCTCCTGTGCCAATCCCTCGCCTCCTCCACCGCGAGGCTCCTGGATTCCTCCGCTGAGCGGCCAATCACACGCGGGGCGGGGGCAGCGGGCAGAGAGCGCGCCCAGACCCCCGCTGACCCACCGACGCCGCCAGACTGCTCCGTCTGCGCGGGGACGTCCAGCCGGTGCCCCTACGGGCCGGGAGGGGGACCAGCTGCCCAGGGAGTGCACATTACGAGATGGAGCCGCAGATAACTGCTCTCTCAGGCCCCCTTTCAGCTGCGTAATTAGCAGGATCCTTATCTGCCGCTCAATTCACATTCACACCAGACATGAATGGAGCTGGAGCCGCGAGAGGCACAGAGGAATCCTGGGCTCTTTCCCCCGCTCTATCTCACAAACCATCACTCCACCAGAAAACCTTCAGAATTAATGCAAGGGTTGTCCTCCCCCCCCCCCCCCCCACCGCCCTCTCTCTCTGTCTTTGAACTCGCTAACAAAAACAGTGGTTTGTGCATCAAACTGCAATTTAGTAAAACAAAGGTATCTGGTGCTATAATCAGCTCCATCAGCAGAACCCACTGATACTTTCAGATAATTTGAGCCTTTTAAGCAAATTAATTTTTTTTTTTGTTAAATGTGATTCTGAAAATGTTAAACTGTGCACATATGGATATATGAAACCTTCATAAAAACTGTAATTAAAGAAATGTGCAGCAAGCCCATTATTACAGATTTAAACAGACAGTAATTTCTCTCTCACAGGCCGTTATTCAGCTATGGGTTGTTCTCCGGTAAGATAACAGTGTCTGCTCAGCTGAAAGCCACGCAGAACTAAGCTAATATAAACACGTTTGTTTTATGTTGAAACATTGTCTGGTCTTCTCAAGCCCACAATAAAGGAGACATATGTCATTGTGTAAATTATTACTCTGAAAGTGATCGAGGGTTTCACAATATACTCCCTTATTTTACCTCTAAGAGTGCTGAGTATCTCAAAGAGAAAAATCCCTCATGCTGATAAACCCCTGTAATGAACGTCTAGGTTTTTTTTCTTTATTTTGTTTTTAAAAGACTGTTTTAGGTAATATCGGTGGGCAGCTGCAAAAAGCCTATGACATATGCCAAAGACTATCTCTCAATTCTTGTTCAACAAATGCCTAAACCTGCCTAAAAATTCAGCCCATTAGGCAAACCACTTAATCTAGGCGCAAATCATTGCACTAAAAATGAACCATTATTCTGAAAAGCTCACCCAAGTAAAAAACGTTTCACGTACAGTAATTTCAGTCAAATTTAGTCAACTACTGTTGTTTAAGTTTGTATGAAGACAATAGAAAGCCCTACACAATTCTACACAAGGAACTTCATTCCACCAGGTCGATGTCTCAGCTTTTTGGCTTCATTAGGCAAAGTCTGTTGCTTTCTTTAAGACCGTACTGCAAAGAAAGAGCCACTTCAGCCTGTGTGTGGGGCTGTACCTGACTCTTGGAGGCTGCCACCTTTGCGAAGAGTGCCTGAGAGACCTTGGCACGCTTCATCTCCTGCTGTATCTCGTCATAGATGGAGGCATTGATGTTCAGCACACAACTGTCCACCTTCCCATTCCATTCAGAGGGGATTGGAGAGGGCTTCACCTGGCCGGAGAACAGAGCAGGATTAATCCTGAGAGTGGTCCAACAGCAGCTATTAAACACACCACTGGTACAGCCCGTTTACTGAGGAGTGATAAAAAGTTCTTCACATTCTGAAACACCATCAAAATCTCCCAGTTTTACAGTCACGTAACAGGACCTGCAAAGAAATTCATTCCTTAAAACTCCCCGTCTGGTCAAAAAGTGTTTTCAAACACTTGTATTAATGAAATCACTTGGGTATGAAAATTACTAAGGTATGGAGGACGTTTTTCTGTAACATTTCTAGGTCATCACTAAAGTTGTAATTCAATACTGCTGCTCTCAGACTTGACCTCAACTTTTAATGAAGGAATTAAGCAATCAATCGTTCTTCAGCCTACAAGAGCACTTATGCTGTTGAAAGTTAAAGAAAAGCCACACAAGCATTCGACTCCATCCGAGAACGCAGGTGTATACAATATGAAACCCAACTGCATCAGTTCTGAGTTCCCAGCCTGTAGCGGATAAGGCAAGAAGCAAAGGAGCAGTGCCTTGCTATTTCATTTCAAAGTGAATGCTGCTCCCAGTTTTTCTAACCTACACCTTACTGTAAAACTGTACACTCTAACACACTACCCACAAGACTGACATTAATAAGGAAAGACAGAGAGGATAAAACAATGGTTGTTGTTAAAACTATGTCCACCTGCAGTCTGTATCTTCTGACTTTCAGACCATCAGGCATTGCTTCCATTCTATAAAACTGATATTTCGGCTCAGATACAAAAAAATAAAATGATAATCCATACAAATCAATACAGAGGAACTCCAAGTTTGATTCTGTCTGTAAGAATTCAACTGTCAGCAGCATTCAAGAAGTTCTTCAGCGATTCAGCAATAGCAGCATTTCAGCTCACTCCCACTTTTCAGCCCACAATTCAGCCCTTGGGCCTGGGTTACAGGATAGTCTGGGAGAGCGTGTGGAAGCTGTGCTTATGCAGATGTGGGTGGGGAGAACTGACGGGGGAAGAGGGGGACTCACAGGAGAGATGCCCACTGGGATTCTAGGGTTCCAGTCCTCAGGCCTCACGTTATTACACTCGTCTCTCCTGGGCTGGAGGGGAACAGAACCACGTTAGGGAGGAAACAAAAGACTGCCCATTAAAACAGTGAAACAAAACATGTCGATATCTCTGCTCTCCCATGATGAATGCAAATATGTACATGTCAAACTTTCTTGGGGACAAAGTGGTCTGCACTGTGTACTGTAAGTGAATCTGGACCGTTCCCTCAATCTTACTGTAGTTCTTCAAATATGAATGATTTTATACCATTTATGCAGTGGTATAACATTGCATATTCTGGAGTTCTCTAAGTAAAAACCTGCAAAATCCAAGTCATTACTTGACAATAGCTGAATAAGCAAAACAAAGTGTGTCAGTAACTATAAATACTTAACACATTTCAAAGAAACAAACACAAGAGTCTGCATTACATTAGTTCTGCAAAGTTAGGTTCTCACAACAAAGACACATTTTTGCAGTACATGATCGCTCCCAGATCCAAATATGAATTGTATTAGAAGTATCATAAACTCCTCGTGTCTCCATTACTCTTACGGCAAACTCGACAGAGAAGCACGACAATACAGGTTTCGCTGCCAGACGAATGCAGGGAGAGAGCACAGGGCTCATGTGATTGACAGGTGCAATGCAGGCAATTAAAATGGTGGAGAAAATGGCGATTGCAAAGACTGAATAATTATCTGTGCGTGTGTTTATTTATATGAAGTTTATTTTCAAAGTTTTTTTTTTTTATAGGTGTCACATCATTTATTCACCTGGAACACAGGGACTGCTATGAAGCCCGTGCCGGCGTAGAACACAAGCCCATAGTCTTTAAGCCTGCCGCACTCAACCTGTCATTCCCCTCAAGTGCTGTACGCGGTGAGCGCTGTGTACCGAACGATGCATCCGATATATAAAGAAAGTCAAGGATTACACGCCATTACAAGACTGAAATTAAATTAAATATCACTCATTTGTACAATTCATTTAGCCAACTTGTTATGGGACATTTCACTATAAAGGATCCACAAAGGATGGCTGAGGTGTCTGCAGTGAGTTATACTGCCACAAGAGCTAATCACTGAGGTTGGAACATACAAACTAATGAAAGCAGCCTGATGATCCATTTACTTGCTTGAAAAACATACCTCCATATCTTATTTTATGACAGCGATAAAACCAGTGCTGTCTCCTGAATTGCAGTGATATATGCACTCAAATTTACATAAGTGTCTCCAGCACAGCGAGTAGAATACGCCTCATGACAAGAGACAAGCCCAAGTTGGTGTCTGCAGGTGACCGAGGCCCTCCTTCGCCCCGTCTCTTTTCAGCACGTGAAACGGCGCACTCTTCTCCCTCTCTTCTCCCTCTCTTCTCTCTCTCCGCTCCCTCTCCTGTGTGACCAGCCTGCCAATCGGCAGGCCTGCGTTACCGGTGACCGCTGCGAGGTGTACGTTATCTCTGATGTACTGGAAAATTACAACCTTGAAGGTGGGACTGCTGCGCCACAATCAAATTATTACACCCCTGCCAGCTGTGCTAAAGCACTGAGTGAGCTCAGACTGCGATAGCCATAAAGCAGGCGTATTCCCACACCTCTATCTCGCCCGTATCTCTCCGCGCATCTCTGCCTGCACCCTGCGCGCATGTACACACGTATCTGCCCATCTGTGCTGACACCAGCCCTCTGTTGTGAGATATTTCCACTGGATATGGGGCCATAGCTCCGCCATTCTTCAGGTAATAAACATGAGAAAAGGTGAAATCGTGTGCGTGCTGTATATATGTTCCTGTACGTGTGTATCTCAGTGTGAATGTGCTGTATTCAGCATTTCACCATCATGGAGGGAATGATAGGATGGTATATTCGTGTGATTTGCTGAAAGGCAGTCGCGTATTACAAAACATGCGGTGTCATGCTTCTGAATGCATTTTGTGTTTGTGTCAACACAAGTGGCCTTGTTACCACAGTAACAAGATCATTAATCAATTACAAGACACAAAATAAATAAATAACCTATTATCATTTATAATTATTATTATTATAGGTGTTTGGAAATTTTTTTTAATATCAGTTCCATGATAGCCCAGGTCTGGAAACTATTGTTAGTCACATAAGCAGAACTGTAGAAACCGTAATAAAAATGTACTGTACTTTTCCTGCAAATAATAAAGATGTCCATACTTTCCATTTTCAGTCTAGGAATAAAGTAAGGGGATACATCAAAAAATCTCAACTTGATATAAACTGATGAGTTTTGGTGAAACAAACCGACAGACCTACTGCCACAATCAATACCACTGACCAGGATTTCTCAAAAGACTTTTCCCAGCTGGTATATTTACAGAAAATGTGTGGTTTTTGTATTTATTTCTTCTTATTTTTTAATGTACTTATTTTTAACATTTAGGCACCATATCCATGTTATTGGAAATGGGAGCTATTTTAAAATCATATTTACCAGCAGCTCCGGCTGTTTTGATACAAATGCCAAAAAATCTCAGACAGCAACAGATCTGTGTGTATGTGTGTGTGCGTGCGTGCGTGAGTGTGCGTGCGTGTGTGTGAGTGTGTGTGCGTGTGCGTGTGTGTGCGTGTGCGTGTGCGTGCGTGTGCGTGTGTGCATTCGCCTGTGTGTCTGCATGTGTTGCAAGATCGAAAGCAATTGGGGGCATTTCATGCATGTTTAGCCACAATCTCAAATAAAGTATTAAAGTGTGCAGAATTAATCATGAGGGATCTCACCACAAAACAGGATGCCTGGACACCTAGGGCTGCAATTTCTCCCACCCAAAACCTTAGGAATGAACCGCAAACGTGCATTTCTTCCGGTGCCACAGGTTCAGAGTCTGATGCACTTTCCCCACAGCCCCTGAGGGGCCGGGCCCCCAGCCCCTGGACTTCACTTGCCACGCTTGAGGGGCCTCCCTTTCCGAGGCAGGGTGGCACCAGGGGACTCTTTGTCCCTGATAAAAGCCCTTCTTCGTCAGAATGAACAGAGACGGGCTTTGTCTCTTCTCTCCCCAGACACACTCAATCCCTCTTAAAATCTACTTGAGTGGAAAAGTTGCTACAGTACATACCTTTTAAATAATTCAGTTTGACTGGACGGTGGGGGGGGGAGAGGGGGTAGGGGGGGGGTCATAAGGTCAGGGAAGGGAAGAGGGAGACCCACAGGGCTTCCGCTTTGGTAAATCGCATCCCACATTGAATACATAATTTAAAAATTTAAACAAGCAACAGAACACACTTCTTAAGGCCCTTAAAGCCGCATTGCATCAGTCAAGTACCGATGCTTTAGGTACATTTCTGTGAAATGAGTAAGCTCTACAGTCACTACAGCTTGTAAAAGAGGCGGACTTAGGGAGGCCTACCTGCACAGGGCGGGGAGGGGGGGTGCTGATGAGGGGCGTGGGGCCCATGGCCGAGGCTGCGGTCAGGCTGCGTTCTCGCTCGTCCTGATAGATGCGGTCGCGTTCGGCTTCGGGCAGCTGCAGGAAGTTCTGCATGGCGCGCAGGTTCACCAGCAGGGACTGGGACGCTGTCTTCGGGTCCTCTTCTTTCCGCAGGATCTCAGAGAGCAAGCCCTTCCGCAGAGTAAACGCACTATCAATCCATCTGCACTGGGAGACCCAGGTCTAAATCAGTACTGCGCCGTGAGAGCCATGTCTAAATCAGCACTGCACTGTGAAACCCAGGTCTAAATAAGCACTGCACTGTGAAACCCAGGTCTAAATAAGCACTGCACTGTGAAACCCAGGTCTAAATCAGCACTGCACTGTGAAACCCAGGTCTAAATCAGCGCTGCATTGTGAAACCCAGGTCTAAATCAGCACTGCACTGTGAAACCCAGGTCTAAATCAGCACTGCACTGTGAAACCCAGGTCTAAATCAGCACTGCGCTGGAAAACCCAGGTCTAAATCAGCGCTGCACTGTGAAACCCAGGTCTAAATCAGCGCTGCACTGTGAAACCCAGGTCTAAATCAGCACTGCACTGTGAAACCCAGGTCTAAATCAGCGCTGCATTGTGAAACCCAGGTCTAAATCAGCACTGCACTGTGAAACCCAGGTCTAAATCAGCACAGCGCTGGAAAACCCAGGTCTAAATCAGCACCGCACTGGGAAACCCAGGTCTAAATCAGCACTTCGCTATGAAACCCAGGTCTAAATCAGCACTGTGCTGGGAAACCCAGGTCTAAATCACCACTGCGCTGTGAAACCCAGGTCTAAGTGAGCACTGTGCTGGGAAACCCAGGTCTAAATCAGCACTGCGCTATGAAACCCACATCTAAATCAGCACTGCACTGTGAAAACAGGCCTAAATCAGAAACCCAGGTCTAAATCAGCACTGCCCTTGTGTTAAAGACAAACAGGATTTAATTAAGCTTCGAGATGAAACCATTACAAAAAAGGGTTGAGAAGCACATGCTTTTCAGGAGCAAATGTTTGATATCTGTTCATTCTGATTCAATAGAATCTGAATGTGCAATTGCACAGACACACAGAATGATCAAGATTTGCATGGTTTTAGGTACTGGTTTTTTGTACTGATCCAATTGTTCTGAGACTATTATTTATATTTTCATTTTTATTTTGCGGAATGATAAGGGGTGGGGTCACAATGTTGGAATGATGGCGAACAAGTAAAATTGCTGACAGAATGTTATCAATTCATCTCAGTGAGAAAGCATAAAATTCAGCATAAAAAGGGGTCATTTGCATTTAGACTGAAATGCAAAATGGCTATCCCTTTTTAAATGATTATTTCATGGAAACAAATATATTTGCAAATAGCCAAAATTTACAACATACCCCTAAAGTTGGCATCTGCCATCATGTACAAATTAATCTGACCTTATGACTGTTAAGAGAAAAAACCCCTTTTTACAGATTGCATTGGCATGTAGACTATGAACTGGACATATTTCCCTATTCAGTATATAAAAACAGTATATATATTCACGACATTAGAATATGAATTAAGCATGCAATAAAACATAACTTAAGAAATGTATAACATGTTGGCATGTTAGTTATATATTGTGTGTTATGAACATATGAAACAATGAAATAATGAATAAAAAAAAACATTTTTCTATCTTGCAAGATCAATGACAATAACATTAATTCACCTCAGTTCACATCTTAAAAAATAAAATAAAAAACAAACACACACACACACACACACACACACACACACACACACCCACACAATAACGATTATCAAACCGTAGTACGGTCTATACTATATCTATCCAAGCACTACAGTACTGAGGAGACTGGGAGCCAGTGTAGATTACACTTTACTTTCACTTCAACAGGTAAGTTCCTCCAATTACTATATTGATTGTGAGGCATTTTAAATCTCAAGCTAATAAAACTGGACAGATGCTAGATTATAGGAGCTGAGCACAGAAGTAAGGCTCATAGGCAGGAATCAGCTTTTGAATGCTAGCACTGTCCTTCTACAGCAAACATGCAGGTGGAGAATGCAGTGACTACAGAGACCTGCAGAACCCCATACACATTCTTTCACACAGACACCGCTGCGTGTCATTACAAGAAATGTTGATTAGACGGCTGTTGAAAAATGTACAATAAATATTATAAGAGCTTTCAAAGGCTCATTACCAATTCTTTATACTGTGGATAAATTAGAGGCAGCCAAATTGCAGCAAAAAAAGAAAGAAAAAAACCACCGTCTAGTCTCCACACAGTCTCATCTTTGAGCGTACTCACAGATTCCAGCAGATATTATCAGTCTCACGCAACTTCAAAGCAGCCGAGAAATGCGGCTTGCTGCAACCCTCCCGAAAATATGCAGAACATATTTAGACATTATCGCTCCCTTGCTGTAAACTGAAATCACATGTTTGAGTGGCGGTCCGTGACCGAGCGTGGCCCACCCCCCGGGGCTGGCAGTAGGCCAGGTGCGTCGCCGTGCAGACATTCCACGTCTCACCTGACGGCGAGCGCCAGTCACGGCTCTCCCTTCCTGCAGGAATTCGGGGGGTGAGTGGCTCTAATAACTGCCTTCGGTCAACAATGCCGAGCTTCATTGTGCGTCCTCCGTAACAGATTCACGTAGGTTTGTCCTTTGAGACTGAACAAAAAAAGCCCTGTGGCACCGTGGGCATCTCTGCGCTCCTACGGACGCCGACGGTGGAGGAACACTGAGCCGCGTTGTTCTGTCTGTTAAGGGCTCTGTCACACAGTGAGCAGGCCCTATCTGCTGGCCTCACATAGGTAGCGTGCAGTGCGATCACTTCATGGAATTTCACTGAGCACGGTGTCATGAGGAAACGCAGGTAGGGTAAGCACAGTGCTCACTGTCACCCCAGCACTCAGAGGTCCTCGGCAGTACTGGATCTGCTGCTGCCTCTCTACAGATGCACTTCCTACGCACTGCGACATCAGGACAGACCGCCAGCACCCGGTTCAGAGAGAAAATCACATCTCCCAGGAAACGGTCCACTGTCAGTCCCCGATGTAAGCAGCCTTCACAGCACACAGGTTAATTACCTAGAAAATATCTGATGAAATAAAAGTAGTCCTCTTTGATGTAATTTCGTACCGCGCACAAATAATCAGCGATTCCCCTTGTTTTCAAAGGAAGTTGGCATGAGAACACCGTGGCTCTGCTCGCAGCCTTACAGCAAGCATTAAATCGAGCATCCATTTTGCTTCGGTAAAAACGGTCATGACACGATGTGTATCCGAAGCATTCATAAAAAGGCGAGCGAAATTCACGCGCGCCGGCCTGACGGAACAGCCTGCGAGAGCAAAGGTGTGGATGAAGGGCGGCCTGCCATGAGCACGCTGCACTGACACCTCGCCCAGTTTCATTAAAACCTTTTCTCACATGGAGTGCTCTCAGTGAGGCCCCCTTCCCAGCGGCAGTGCTGTACGCGTCCAGCCCTGATTGTGTGTGCCTGGACTTGGCACGGCGTGTGGAGGGACTGCATCAAAGGCATTCTCTGCACAGAGACACCCTCAGCATCCTGCCCGCTGCCTCCAGCCCTCTCTGAACCCGCTTCCCAAACACCGGTCTAGACGCAGTCCGCTAGCCTTCCGCGCGTCGGCAACACGCTAAAATGGAAGCCAAGAGCGAGGCTCTTTACGGTCTGCTTTTACCACAGAAAGAATAAAAACCAGAGAAATCAATTTAAGATTACATTTTCACATCCAATTTCCAATTAATTCCATGGAAAGGTAATTTCAATATAATAAAAAAAAATGTTCATACTTGATTGTATCTACAGTATATAATGGCTTACACAGTATATAATTGCATCCTCGGATGTCTACACACTGAACGTGGGGGAGACTTACCGGGATAGAACCCATCCGCCATTTTGCATTATAATTCTCCCCATATACCAGTGGAGAGGGAGAGAATCACTACCCCAGGGAGGCTGGGGATGATTAGGTAGCCAGATTTAGAGAATCATATAGGGAATTTGGTCAGGGCACAGGAGAACTCTGGCGGTTTGGAATTAGTACCATGGGAACAGTAATGACCATAGCGAGACGACCACTACTTTAGCACATTATCAATGCACTGGGTCTGCTCGGTCCAAAAAAAAAAAAAAAAAAAAGACAGCTCGCTATTGGTGTTCTGATTGGAGTTTACTCAATTCCCATCTCAGTAAATCAGCTGTTACAATTCGGAGGGCTGAAGAAAAGCATGAAGATGGACTCTGCCTGAAATCACTTCTGATGCAAAATGTTGGTGTTAGTTTAGCAGACGACTTACATTTGATTAGACTAAGCAGGTCCCAACAGCTGCATTGATCTTACCCACTAGACTATAGACTGTCCCACTGATCTTACCCAGACTATAGGCTGCCCCTCAGTAAGCAGCGGACATTTCCCTGTCGTATGTCACGGTGTTAACGCCCGTGGCTGTCCCAGGAGAGCCTTACCTGTGTCCTGTTGAATGCCACTCGGGCGAACACGGCCTGTGAGATCCCGGCCCTCTTCAGCTCGTCCCGCACCCACTGGTAGATCTCGTTGGAGACCTCTGTGTTGGAGGACACCTGCGGCTCCATGGGCTTGTTGAGGGCGCGGTTGACGGGCGGGTGGTTCAGGTACTGCTGGCTCAGGGACTGCTGGGCCAGGAGCCGGTTGACGGCGTACTGCTGGTTGAGGATCTGAGCCATGACGATCTGCTGGTTGACCAGCTGCGGGCTGATGGGGGTGGACACCAGGCCGGGGTGCAGGCTGGGCAGCTGGGCCCGGCCGGAGGGCTGGCCCCCGTGGGGCATGGGCGCGGGCGAGGGGGGCTGCTCGGCGGTGCTGCCCGGGATGGGCTGCTGGCTGAAGCCCATGTGATTGGTCCCGGGTGGGGAGAGATCCGACAGGCTGTCCATCTCCGCTGGAGCAGTGACCGAGAGCAAGCAGGGGAAAAGATGAATACAGAGGCTTGCTCCCATAAAGGGAAAGAATGGTGAACACCATTTCAATCAGATTATTGGGAAACATGCAACTGTTTTTATTGCCTTAACATTTGTTATAGACATGTAGCTATACAGTTATTAATTGCCTTCAACAACCCAACTCACTGCAGTATGCACAGTTCATTTAATAAAGGGAACGATGCAATCCCTATAACTATCCCTTTTTAACATTAATTTAACAACTACTGCAAATGGAGAAAAACTTTCTAACTTTTCAACTTTTGAACTTCACAGTGCATTTATTTGCGCACTTATTTTGCCTTGCCAAATGTTAAGTGCAAAATATAAGACTGCAACTGTGGAATCCCAGCCAAATAAATAAAAATAAATAAGATAATGGATGCCAGATTTTTAAAGGCCTTTAGTCTAAACATGATTTGCATTGCAATTTAAATGCTTGTGGATGTATTTTACTACGTATTATGTATTAAAAGATGACAATTTTTGTTACATTATGACATCATGTTACAAATTTCTAAGAGTTCATTAAAAACATTATTATCTAGCTATAATCTCCATTTATGAGTTTAGCTATCTAGCTAACATCAATTTGCTTAACTCGCAAGGTGCATCAATGCTAGTTCTTACCTTGTATGAGATCTATTGCAGGCATGCACCTTAATAGCTCATCAACACTTAAACTCAAACAACAAGCAATAAAGCATTGAAATGATGTCCCTTTGGCATTGCAAAACAAGTACCTAAATCCTGTCAGCAATTATTACCTGTTACCTGATTATTATCATAGTTGTTATTGTGCAAGGTGAGAGAAAAAACAGAAAACAGAAGAACCAAAGAATAGAAATAGAAAAATAGAACCCCAATAATAACAGAAAAAAATACACATAAGCGAGAACAACGCTATCATTTATTTCATTCAGGGAACCAGAAGGCAAGTAGGAAAGAGAAATGACATTCGGTCAACCAGGGACTGCATGAATCAGAGGAGTATTGTGGTTGAGAATTCCATGGTGACCACGGAAGGTCGCTGGTATCATGGCAGCAATATGAGTTTGAACTCTGCCACTGATATATCAGCTATCAAGTGAGATTAAAGTAACATGTGGTTATAAAAGAAGTAAATAAAATGACTTCTAAAATCAAATATATTGGCTACACAAAACATGGCGCGGTGAAGCACAGACTGTACTCGGCTATCCCTCACAAATAAAAGGCCTCAGTGTGTGTCCTGCATCTCCAAGCCCTGGCAGCTCCCAAAATTAGTTTATAATGTCCATGGCAGAATCATGTGAGCAATAAAACGCAGCTTAAATAGACAAGGCCCTAATGTGGCATGGCAGCACATTCTATATGCGCACATGAGGCAACTCATTCGTATGAATCATTCTTTATGCTCTTAATTCTAAAGCAAGGTATGCAGGTCTGCCAGCATTCAAATTTGGGAAGGACTAAATATAGCCCGTGGCAGTACGTCGCTCAAGTGTTGAGGCTGTAAACCTCGGACAGCCTCAACAGTACAAGTAACATGAAATCGCCGTTTGACCACACTTTGATAATACCTTTGGCTGCATTTCTTAAGTGTTCAGAGTCCACCTGTTACTACACTAATGTGAAAGTTACACTAAATATCAAGTTGCATTGGAGAATCCAGCATCTATCTCGTGAAAATCATTTAGAGTATTCCTCTTCCGCTGAACTTAATTGACCGAAGACTAAACTACACAATGTAACACCTACAGCACAGCGTAAGCAAAAGGACAGCTCCTCTCTGAAGATTACACCATAACACCCTATCCCAGGGATTTAAAAAAAGATTAAGTGTAGTATATGCACCAGGGACTGGATGCATATACGCAAGTGGAGAGGCTCAAAAAACACAAATCCAAGAGCATGCATATGCTTCCCAACTGTCAGAACGCACAAAATCAGCCAACAATCCTTTTTTCCACACTTCACAGAAACAAAAACTTATAATAATCACTCTCAGAAACATCAATCCCGTTCCCTGCTCCACCGCATTTTGCCTTTTGGTCTCATCTTTGCCTACAAAACTGCTGGGGGGCATGTACACCGTTTCCATGCCGATTGAAAAGGCTACAAAAAAAAAAGAGAGAGAGAGAGAGACAGAAAGCAGTGGAGAGGCCAGAGTCCTCGTGTGGAATCCAACACAAAGCGGCTGAGATTAGAGGCACAATGGGAGCGGGATGTAGGTTGAGCGAGTGAGCGAACGGGCGAGCGACTGGAGAGAGCACCACAGTCCAGGCTCTCTCTCTCTCTCTCTCTCTCAGCCCATTTCCCCTGGGGGACTGCCCTCTCTGCTAGCCAAGAGCACGAGCTTTGGCCACAAGTGGAAGCGGCCATGTCGCATTTTAATCTCCTGTCAAAAATCTGAACTTCAGGGTACTTCCAAAGTACCAAAAAACAAAAAATATACTTTTTTTATTTACAAGATAAAAAAAAATAGATTTTTTTTACTGCATCAAGTAGTTATTGCTGGCCTCCGTACATATACTTTAGAGTGAGAGGCATTGAATCTGAATGAAAGATCTAGTGACAAGGTTTAGTCTAAGTCCCTCGTGAAAAACGTTTTTGTTCCCAAGGGCAAAATATCGCTTCAGGAAATATCAAGCTGTATAAATGACATGCATGAAATGTAACCAATGCAAATTGTATTAGGTAGGACCATCGCATATGCAAATAAATGGACAGAGACAGGTATACTACCATGAACATGAATATGACTTGCGTTTACGGTACAACAATGTTACACGCCACCATGAACAAGGATCAGCACTACACACTGCATCTTTCAAACACAAGAATGATGATGACACCAGGCAATATCGCTCATCTCAGCTCATCATTAGCCTGTAATCCACAATGAGTCTAGACATTTGTCTTGAAACATCTCAAAGCCTGACTGCATCCAGAAAGTTAATCAATGCACTTATGATTGCGCGCAAATGTGTGCTTTCAAGTCCGTGTGTGAAATGCATTTTCGATACGTTTCGATTTCCATCTCCACGAGTCTCCTCCTGCTTCTTGTGACAACAAGACAGCCTCTGTGTGTCTCCCTCGCTAATGCCAATTCCACCGAATACCTCCCGGCCTCTCCTGCTGAAGGAAGCTAGCTTACGTTCCTCCTGACGCTGGTGAACGCTACAGGCGGGGACGTGGCGGTGGGGCGTGACACGTGACGTACCTAACGCGGTGGCGCGGGGGCTGTCGTGGAGGACGCAGGTCCCCAGGTACCCCTCCAGCTGGGAGGGCTGGCGCATCACTGCGCAGACCAGGGGAGAGAGAGAGAGAGCGTATCAGGGCCTCTGTACGCAAACGCACTGAGGAGGGAGCTCCGCTCTTAGCAGAGATCACATTATGGCCCACAAATACAATTCCAACATAGACAGCTTATTACAGGCAACCCAACTGACATTCTAATACACATGTTCATATACATTCGTATCCTAATCTGCAGCCCTACAACTCAGTCAAGCTGTAATAAATGCAGGTGACTTGAGAGGAGTGGGTAGTAGATAGCTACCGTAGCTAACGATAACCCTGCACAATCTGCTAGCGATCAAAACCACCAAAGCCAGCATTAGTACTATTTTTAATATATTCTAAACCTTTTTTAAGTTTGTAGAATGAGGTACTTTATGAAGAAGTGAAAAGGCACAGAATGCTTATGCAGGCAGTAAGTGGTTACCACTATCATTATGTTAATAAACGTCCCTCCATACAAGACAGCAAAGCAGGCTTTCTTAACATTTCCACAGTCAGTGTGATGTATGAATCTCGACTTCACATCCCAGCATCAGAAACGGTTTCATTTCCCCCACATGTAAATGGCCTTTTAGAACAATAAAACTGAAATAAACGGCAAGTAAAAATATATTATGAATAACGTGCTGAAATTAAATGAGCACTGAAATTAGAATGTGTACATATAGTACTTGAAGTGTCCGATCAAATTCAGTGACTACCGCGTGCCATTTCACTCGCTGGTCTACACTCTTCCCTCTCACATTCACGTTTCACTCATTTGTTAATCTTAATTTAATGTCTGAGGCACTTAAAATTTGATCAATGATACATTTAAAAAGACAGCAAAAATTAAATTACAACTACTGCTGTGTATGGTACAGTAATACAGCTGCAACACAACATGCATTTCAGCAGCTGGTAACCAGGCTAAAGAATATAAAGCCGTGGAAATCAACGACTGAGAGATCCGTCTTGTCTCGGGTCAATTTACTCCAGTTGTATTTTACTACAATGCAGTCATGTTCTCATCAACTATGTAGAGTTTAATCAAAAGGCAGAAGGAAGGTAAAAATCTATGCATTAATGAATGACATTTGTGAATAAAATTAATTTTAGAGTACAGTATGTTAAAAATCAGCAAGAGAAATCTTAAGTGAAAAAGTGGCTCAAAAGTAAAGGTAGACTTGGAATGTTGGCAGGAGTTGTGATATCGGGGGAGTTCCGAGAAAACATTTTTTATGACGCCATTTTGCTTACCCATCATATCTTTTGTCTTCTTGAAATGTTTATACCAGCGACCAAATTCCTGACACTTCGCCGCCGAGACATTTGCATAGTAAGTGCTGTTCACAATGGAGGAAATCATACTCTGAAAGGGAGAGAGGAGAGTTGGTACAAAAGCCTTTCAGGACCAGTAAAATGTAATATATTAAAATAGTGCAAAGTTTGAACAGCATGCACCCTATGTCCATTAAAATAAATTAAAATTGTTTTGGTGCACAAACTGCTAACAAGAATATTTATCAGCCATGCGCATGTCTGGTGATGTCCTCTAAAAAAAAAAAAGAAGTAAAAAATAAAAACTCCCTTTATAACAAATGCCACAGCGTATGACAGAGCAGGGAACATTTTCGGTCGAGTGTCAACCAGGCTGACGTTAAGGCAGCTTTACCTCGACACAGGGAGCTGGTATACCTCTCTGCTTAATTAAAGAAATCAGTCTTATTAAAACGTAGCCTCTGGAAATCAGGAAATAAAATAGACAGAGCTTAGTTTTCCCTCCTTAAATATGAGCCATTTTCTAGTAGCTTTAAAAGAAGGGGGAAAGGTTAGATTGCTGTTTGTACTAAGATCACATTTTTTTCTTTTTTTTTTGTTAGAGGGGTGCCCTTAGACAACCCAACACCATCTCAACACAAGAAGCTTATTCATCCCCATTTATTTTAATCCATCCGTCAAGATTTCTTTTTATTAAAACAATGATGTTTGTACCATCTTACTGCCCTCAGGGCAAACAGTGCAGAGACTGTTTTCACTGGTATAAATATTCAAAAGGAAAAACCATCGGTTTTGAAATTACAGGTATGCCATCGTTTCCTTTTCCATGAAGGGACACAAGGCCCCTTTAGAATGCCTGAACGTCCCTCTGCCTGAGAACACCCAGCACCCAATGCATGAGATCTCTGATGTTCAGCATTCAGTGTTCTACACTGTAATCCAAAACAAATGGTAAATACTGCAGTTAACTGAACTTTTGGCCAGTACACTGAACGCAAGTCACAAGTTGACTGAATTTCCTTGCCTGTCAGCAGTCAAGAGTTCACATTGCATAATAGCAAAATTAATATCGAAACTTAAGGGTCCCCCTAATTCTGCGATCTACATTAATATAATTTAATTTTGTAAAGTAAATCACAAGATCAATATGCTATCTGAAAAGCCTAATGGCTTTGTGCTTAGGCAGACTGCCATGCGTGGCTGTTGACAATTCATACTACAACACCCAAACTATGAGCCCAACACTGATGACTTCTCTGCTGGACACTGGTATATACAGTAGAGTGGCTGAATCAGTCTTCACTCATGAGCAACTGAGGTCAAGACAGGCCTGCTTCATTGTCCTCCCATCAGACTGCACTGCTGGCCAGACCGTGGCATCAGGAGAATGTCAGCAGTGTTAAAGACAATTTTAAAGAAGCAATAACCAAATTCTTCTGCAGCCATAAAAAAACTTTTAAAGATTTTTTTTCTTCTAAAAATATGGAACAATCAGCATCCATCATTACCATTATTATCGTAAACATATCTCGGTAATGGCACTCAGCAGGGTCTGCTGAAGACTCCTCTATTCCTCAGTCTTGACACAGATGTTGCAATAAATGTATTTCATTAATCACGCATCTCTAGCAATACATCAACCCCCCCCCCCCCCCACCCCCACCGTTTCCCAAGGTTCTGTACCGCAGTGACGTCCGCCAAACCAGCCAGATAAACAGCACCGCGTATAGTCACACCAGCAGCCACCAACAAGCAGCAGGAAGGACCTGGACCCTTTACGTGATAACCATCCTCCGACCTTATCAAGTGCCAAGGAAGTCTCACCAAATGCTATCTCCCGAGCTATCTATTCTACTCTCTGTCATGGGGGAAGCACGTAAAGATGGAACAGATCCACCGTGCCCTCTTTCCCTGCGAGCTCCCTCGTAGACTCCAGCTGAACCGAATATCGCCTTCCCATTGTGCAGGAGGGACGGGTTACTCTCCCATTTTAACACATCTTAATTACAGCCTCTTTTGACACCAATTGGGGCAAAAAAAAGCAGGAATACTTTAGCCTGTGACAGCTACGGAGCACAGCCCACAAAGATGGCTTTTGATGGCTATTTGCTGCTATGCAACTAAACAGCTGCTCTGTCAGGGCGACCGGGTGGGTGGGGAGTTCTTTTGTTGCTGTAGTTTCAAAGAAGGCAGGGGTTAAGCCTGATCACAGAGAAATACACATCGTCTGAAAGGCCGCTGATGAGCGTGAGAGCGAACAAATCCAACGCGAGTCAAACTCGGGTGAAGCTAACGGTTTGTCTTCCTTAGCATTAAACATGAAATGTATCTCTGAGCGGTCGCGTTAGGATTGGCAATGGAACAATAGCAGATTTACCCCCCCATTCTGAAACACTTCAGGGCTTTGCGAGCCTAATGCACAAAGCCTGAACCAGGCTATGAAAGAATAAAAAACTAAATGTACAACAAGGCCAAGGGACAAAGCTCAGCATTCAGGATCTCCAGTTCAAGGTCTGCTCAAATGTGGGATAATTCTCTCTGCAATTCTGTTTGTTAACCTTTTTTTTCCTGAGGATTACCGACCTTGAATGTCAAGGAAACACTAATCCTATAAAAAGGTGCCAATCACTCCTGCCTCCTCAAACA